>NC_056728.1:416021166-416081166 GCF_019279795.1 Protopterus annectens | reverse complement strand
GAATTATATAGTCAGTAGAGCATTGGCATTCTCATGTTATCTAATGCAAGCCATTCATAATCTCATTTATATGGCTTAATGCTTAGTGACCGCTACAGTCACAACTCCAAAATAAAAAGAGAAGACTTACTATAAACTGCAGACTTGAACCTAGAAGCACTTTTTAAGGCATCAGCATTTTGCAATATTAAACATGACTTTGCAGTTACCTGATACACTCATAGACTGCATATATGGTGACACACAGTGTATCTTTGGAGGGAATCTTCCTTAACACATCTTAGTTTGGTTGGTTGGATTGTCTGTTATCTTGCTGATCTCATGCACTGGTTGATTTGGCTGATCCAGGGAGATCTTTATCAAATATGTACCCCAAACAGTGACAAGAAAGACAAATGCAATACAGTGGTGGAATTACATGATTATAAACAGAATGTGAGACCATAGATCCTAGGGCTGCACTTACATACTACAGGAAGCATGTGTATCTATAACAATACTGTCTATGAGTAGAGAATAAATATAATAAGTACACATAAGGACATGATATTAAATAATTTCTCTTTCCATCTTTGCTGAGTCATCAACAGATTCTGTGTTATGAAAGACAATAAGATATTTCCTCAAATGTAAACCCACTGAATGCATGTTTTATACAAAGGCTTGTGCATCCAGGCATGGTCAGCTGAATGACTTGGCAGGGACACTGCTAAAAGAGCAACCTTTTCAGTTCAAGGCATATAGTTGGAGGGGGGGCTTTTGAAGACAGTCACTGGAGTTGTAACTATGCATGTCTATTGTTTAAAATGTATTGTTTAGAAGTTTTTGGTAAAATACAATATAAAACAAACAAGGTGGGGGGCTGTGCCCCCCACCCCTCCTAACTATATATACTAACTCCAAGATCACACTACAGTGGGGAAAAGGGCATATACCTTTTACTTGCCTTACAGTACTCTACACAGTGCCATATATACTAACTGCAGTTCAGTGAAATGAGTTTTCAGTAATTTGAGTTTTCAGCCATGTGGTCGGGGTGAAATGAAATTCAGTGAAATGAGATTCAACTGCTGATTTATCAAACCCCATGTAAGCTTACAATCCCAAACACTCGGAACAGCAATTTTTTTCCCAGGGAAAAAAATCGCTGTTCCTCAAAAAAAATAAATAAATAAAAACATCAAAACATTACATAAAGTGGGGGGCTTGGCCCCCCCCCCCCACGCCCCCTACTTAAATATAACAACTCTGAGATCGGACTACAGTGATGAAAACGGCAAAGTAATGGAGGTGGCCAAGGGATTTCTTTCCCAGGGAAAGAAATCGCTTATATGTCATTTTGCTATTTTGCTGTTTCGTGCTTTCAAGTTCAATAAAGACGCATTCGAAAGATTGCATCTTCGATCATATAACAGGAACCTGAAACTTAGATCCTCATGCAGTGCCTAGGCATCCAGTCTATGAGTATGAGTTGGCAGCCTTTGCCAAGCAGAGTGCCAGAACTGATGCCATCTATTATTACAAGGTGTTCGAGTGATGGGTGCGCAAATAGGGAAGGGGAGTGATATGTGTACTTTTTGGATACACACATACTTAATATATATGGACAATACATGTCTGTTCAAAAAATTTTACAAAAAAAATTTTGAGAGAAAAATGAAAACACTAAGGCTACCATGTCAATGATCAGCATACTTTTCTGTGTTGGTCCCTAGTGGAGCGCCTGACAAGATTTTCTTCAGTACCATTCTGACACTGGTGCCAGAGGGTTCCTAGCCCAGATCTAAATATAAGATAAATGGCTATTGTAATTTAAACAGTATTTTCCTTTACTGCTTAAGATAGCCATATGTCTGCCAAGAGTTATTCTAAAGGAACAATAGCATTTTAATTCTACCAACTTCACTGGAACACTGTTTCATGCATTCACTGCCTTCTATAAATAAATTAAAAATCATTCTGTTATCACACCTTAGTCATCCCTTTCAATGGTATTATGATTTTTGTGGCATGGCAAGTGTCAAATATCTACTGAAAACTATGCCATAAAGGTTTCTTAAAAAGATTGCTCCTCTTTAAAAAAGTAAATTTCTACATGAGATATGAACAGTTAAAACTGCCGTATTAATGATGTAACAATGCTATAAAGATGCTGCAGTGTATACTGTGGGTGAAAGGGTGCATGTTTAATGTTGCATTAAAATAAATGTAATACACCATGTCTCAAATCTCATAATTTTGTAGTGCAACAAAAAAAAGTAAAATATGAGGGTAACAGAAGTACTTTTGTACCTAAAATGTGATGTAACTGTATGTGTGAGCTGAAGGTGCCATCCTGAAGTAAATTAAAAGCAACATAGTCAGACCTGTATCTGATGGAATACATGGCCAGAGAAAGTGTAAGAAATACCAATAAAATGTCATAAAAGGCATGCAATACAGGGTAGGGGATTGAATGTGTTTTAGTCAGACTGAAGAGCTTTTTTGCAATAGCAATCCAGTCACTCCTGATAATTCCCTCAAGAAGAAGGATCGTAGAGAGGGCAGCCTGAAATAAGGTCTGAGTGGTGCTCCCAGATGTAGAACAAGAGAATCATATGGGAATAAAGGAGTGACAAACAATGCTCCGAGATAAATAAGCCAAACAGAAATCCAACATATGTGGCTGACCAGTACTTCAAAGCCAGATAGTAAACATTTGTGTCTGAAGTCTAGCACAAAAAATATATGGATAAAAGTAATCTATTTTAGTTAGTAGTCTTGTAGCTCAGTTGGTAGAGCACGAGACTCTAAGTTTTTTTGACAGCGCAGTGTTGCAGTGGTTGCATTGTCGCCTCACAGCAAGAGGTTCTCCAGTTCAATTCTCACCTGGAGTGTCTTTTCTGTGGAGTCTGCATGTCCTCCCTGCATCCACGTAGGTTTCCTGCAGGTGCTCTGGTTTCCTCCCACATTGCAAAGATATGCATCTGAAGCATTTCTCCCTGGACCTCTGCTGAAAATTGGCTTTGTTCAAAGTCCGACTTTCCTGGTAAACAAATGCTAAATAAATAAATAAATACATTTTGAAAGCAAAAAAACAGCAGCATCTTCCTTGGAAACTTGGATTTTTTTTTTTTGCCTAGTGCATTGAGTTGTCAGGAATAATTCTAATTTTAAATTTTGAAATATTTATAAAATTTACCAGTTTATTACAAGATAAACATTTTTTCCAGAAGCATGCTTATTTACAATAAGATCAGCTGCAGCTAATGAATTATCAGTTCATAGCACCTTAGTGTCATAGTAACATCTATCCAGCTAATCAATGCTTATAAAAGCTTAGGCTCTGATGTCATAAACAGCTGACTTGTCCTACCCAGTCTGCTCATTCCCCTAGTATCCTAGTTTTTGACTAACCTTTTTGATGATGTTTTGAATTGCTTGCCTTTCTTTCAGTTATATTAGATTAAATGAGTTCCCCAGGTCCTTTTCTTCATTTGCTGTTGAGTCTATCTTCAACTTAGTTATGTACTTTACAGATAATTGTCTTTCAAATCTTCTCTGCATATAATTTTATTACTTTTCATGAATAAACTTTTTAAAATGAAATATTAATTAAATCACTGAGCCACAACAAAATAAAGATTACTATAATATATACAATTGCTTGTTTAAAATGGCTTTATTTCTCTAGCAACTTGACCAAACAGCCTTCAAGGAGAAATAGAACATTAAGTAACATCAATTAATTTATAAACACTCCAATTAACCACAATAAGCTCTTAAAGCTACAACAAATTTAAATTATAAGAACATTTTCTAATTTTGCCTACATGGGCTATAAGTCATATCTTTGAGAATAAAAAGCTTTCCTTGTATAATAATCATAGTTTAATACCCTCCTTAAATTAAATGGTTATTGCAACAAAACCATATATCTTAATTGCAAAATATTTTGTTGACATTCCAAAGCATATTTAACAACTGGACTAGTTAAACAGATGTTTCTTAAATATCACTAACATGTTCCGAAATTATTTTCTTTACTGCCCCCTCTGTTTTACCTATATCAACTTTTTAAAAGGACACCACAAAAGATAAATCACTCCCTTAGATGTACACCTTAAATGTTGTGTAATAACAAATGTATGCCCATTAACAACACACTCTATGCCTTCCAGCATGTACTTGCATGCTTTACAGTCCCAGCATTTAAAATGACCAAGACCTCCAGCACCCTCTCTGTCCAACCAGTGCTTCATGTCCCTGCCCAAGTAGCTGACACATACACACTTTGAGGTTTGGTTTATACACACACACACACACACACACACACACACACACACACACACACACACACACACACACACGCACACACACACACACCTGGGAAAGGCTGGCACAGGTTTGCTAGCTATGCTCCCTTCTGCCCAGACTATAAGGTAGTTATCACTGCAACCAGCCACTACTTGTCAGCTACTTTAAAGCCCTTAGCAAAGGGTGTCCAATCTTACTGTGTAATGTTACTATTAATCCAAATGGTAGTTTGACCAAGAGCCAGGCTATCTGGAGTAGCCCATACAGTGTCAAAAATAGATATGCATGTACTCCAAGAGCTTAAATATCTCTAGACAGACCAGTCACAATTGAAAGATTTAAAATATATTTAATAATAAAAGAACAAGACGATACTAAATATGTGGTCACAGTGACTTCAGAGTTCAAAATCACAGGAAATATTTAAAACATTGCAGGACAGTCTCAAATAAATACAGAAAACATCTAAACTAATCTTCACTATGTTCTTAACTGAATCTAAGATACATTACTGTACCCTAGTTAACCTATTTACAGCAAGGCAAGTGCAGAGGTGGTAAGTGGATATTGTCAGGTCAAAGACAAATACAAAATGCCCCGTCTCTCTCTCAGAGAGTTCTTAAATTAATATCTCAAATACTGCTACTGGGAAACTTGCAGCATGACATCACTTTTTTGTCATCGGACTTCAGTTCCCAGGCTCACAAACAACCCCCACCAATGCAGCCTCTAGCATCTCCCTGTGAAAATACATAGCCTTCAGATGTTTGCAGCTGCCAGAAGGCATAAAACAGTAAAACACTTACAATGCAATGCAGAAGGCACCCTAGTTCTGGATATCCTGTCCCCTTACTGCATTGAAACTAACTTTTATAGCACAATTATAAAACAATTTAATTTCAACTATCTTCCTGAAGTTTTGCAAGTTATCCTTCTATGTTCTAGTTCCCACTGTTAAAATGTATACATTTACACAGGTATAATAGTTTATGTACTTTTCTGTTCTTTCCCAGTAGGGTACACTGCGGACACATCCTTAAGCTCAGTACTTTACACACATACTTCTGTACCAGCAACATGATATACAGACAACATACATTTCTAATATAGTGGTAATGCAAGCAATCACATCCTGCTGATATTCACAAATGAAATAGAACTATTTACAATATACCAGATAACTGTGCTGGCAGTCTCTCCTTCTGTCACACGTCTATATAAATCATATCAATATGCACAAATGACATATAATTATTTACAAAATTCCAAATAGCTAGGCTGGCAGTATTTCCTTTTGTGGCAAATGTCTTCCATACAACTTTTTCATAATATATGTAATTTCTTCCAACAAATCAGTAAATTTCATAAACAAACATGTTGCGTTTACTAGTTGACTGTAAGGTAGGGAGTCCTTCAACAAATCGTTTGGATTATCACTACTATTATGCAAAACATTTTTTGAGGCTGTGGTTTTCTAACAATCTTAGAACAAATATTTTTAAACTCATCCACAAAAGATTAATATCCAAAAAATTATTATGTGAATGTTCCAAAAACATATCAATTAAACTACTTTCCCTTGCTTCTATAATGAATAACAAATCATCAATAAATCTATAATAAATTACATGAAAGGGTATACATACTCTAACTCAAAACTTGCCATAGCAAGACTGGCATAAGCCAGAGCAAAAACACACTCCCATTGCTTCACCCTGTTTTTGTAAATAAAAACTTTTTTCACATCTAAAATAATTATGTCAAAGCAAATTCCAATATTTTATAAATATACACAGTTTGTGGTGAATCGCCCATAAATATATATAAAGCCTCCAGTCCATGATAATGCTTGATGCTTCCATACAAATTAATTACATTGCATGTCAACCAATAAAAATCTTTTCCCAAGTACCATCTTTTAATTTATGTAATAAATCAAAACTGTCTAATATAGAATAATTCAGTTTTTTAACATATGGGTATTAAAAATTATTTAAACCTTTTCCTAGTAGTTCTAACATGCTGTCCATATCTGATATAACATGTCTACCTGGGGGGGGGATTCCCTATTTTTGTGAATTTTAGGTAAAGTTTAAAATACAGGAAGAATAGGGAGTTCAAACTTTAATCTTTTAACTTGTTGCTTAGTTAAAAAATTCAGTCTTTCACCCTTACTCAGTAAGTCTAAATAATATTTTTGAAATTCTGCTGTTGGATCTGTAGTCACTATAACATATTGTGATTGATCCTTTAATATATTTTCACATATGTGATCATACAATTGTGTAGTCATTAACACAATATTTGCATCCTTATCAGAAGCCTTACAAACAACATCCTTTCCACTCTTAAACCAATTAAATTAATTGCATTCATTTTTGTTAAATTCTATTTCGTTTTCCATTTAATACAGTTATTAAAAACTGTAAACATTTAATTCAATGTCAATTTATAAATACCTGTATAACAAGATTATAAAAACAAGGTACAAACTTACTTTTTTAATAGACTGTACATTTTTAGATTATAACCCCCCAAAAAATTATTTTCATTTTGTACATCAAATGTTTTCTCACTTTCCTTAATATCATATTACAAATAATCCAACTCAGTTACGTCATGCAATTTCCTTTTCTTCATAATTCTTATACAAATTCTTTTAAGTATAACTTCCTAATAAACTTAAATAACTCAATCTCAAAGTCCATTCAACTTGGTATAACTGTATGAACAAATTTGAGCTTATGTACAAATGTTGATTTTAAATCCTGACTGAGGAGTAAATGCAACATGTTAATAATGTCCAACTGATTATCAATCTGTTCATAGGCTCATAGGCAGATACTAGGCTATCGGCCCAAGGACCTAAGTAAGCCTAGCCAACAAGGTTCCCTGGCTTATGCCACCCAAGAAAGTTAATTTCCTGTGCCCCTGGCGAGCAGAGCCACAGAAGTGATCCCGGGGTGTATTTCCTATTTCCCATCCACTCATTAAGATTTGTCTTGAAGAGTGCTAATGAGGAACTTTGCTTGACATAGATGGACAGCTTGTTCCAGAGTATAGGAAGTCTCTGGGAAAGGAATCTATCCCTCCAGCATGTCCTGTTTATTGTGGTGACAAGGTTTAGGTCCCTAGAGCATGTAGCTTAGAGGGACTGGGATTTCTTTAGATGTAGCATGTCCAACAGCTCTGAGTTTAACATAGATTTATATGTTAGGCAGAGATCACCTCGGAGTAGGCGATATGCTAAAGAGTAAATCTGGAGTTTTTTTGGATGGTCCGTGTAGGGCATCTATATGAGGCCAGTAATCCTCTTTGTGAGGTACTTCTGTGGCCTTTCCAGCTGCTGTAGATGTCTTGTGAGGTACATTCCAAAAGGGGCACTGTACTCTATAATGGGTCTAATGAGTGACAAGTAGAGGGGAATAATGACCTCTTTTTCCTGGATGAGAACCCTTTTATGATGAGGTGTGCCACGTAGAAGGACTTCCTGACTACTGTGGCGATGTGACTATCAAAGGAGAGTCTACTGTCCACCTGGGTCCCAAGGTCTCTTATCACACATTCGGCATTAAGTAGACTGCCGTTTATGTGGTAGTTCATGGGTACAAAGTTTTTACCAAAGGGGATGACAATGCACTTTTTGGCATTGAGCTTGAGACCATGCCTCTGAAACCAGGCATCTGTCTCAGTGAGGTCCTTCTGTAGGATGTCCACATCATTTGGGGACTCAACTGTGGCTCCTAGTTTGCAGTCATCTGTGAACTTCATTAGCCAGAGGCCTTCTGTGTTAGCCTGTACTTCATAGAAGTAGATACCAAACAGGAGAGGTCTGAACCCTGTGGTACTCCACTCGTCACTGGTTTGAAGTCAGATTTGGAGTCTGCAACTTTTACAGTGTGGGTCCTGTCAGTGAGCCAGTTGGCAACCCATCTTGTGACATAGGGATTTATACCTAGTTTAGTATGTTCAGCTATAATTCCAGCATGGGGGATGGTGTTGAAAGCCTTGGCAAGGTCAAGATAGGCTGTGTGAACCACCTTACCCTTGTCTACGGCTTTGGTGACTGCCTCAAAGAAGTCGATCAGGTTCAGAAGGCATGACCTGCCTTTCACAAACCAGAACTTGGTGGGGTCCAGAGTTTGGAGATTGCCAATGTCTTTGTTTATGAGTTCCATGATGATATGTTCCATGGCCTTGCAGACCAGGTTCGTCAGGCTAATAGGGCGATAGTTCCCAGGTTCAATAGTGGCTCCCCCTTTTTGGAGTGGGATAACTGTTGCTGTACACCATTCAGTGGGCACAAAGCCTGACGTGAAACTATGATTGAACATGGTGCTTAGGTAGGGAGCCAGTTCATTCTGAAGTTCATGTAAAACTCAGCCTGTGATGTCCAGACCCATGGATGCTCTGTTTTTGGTTTTAGAGAGTGCAGCTTTTACCTGCACCGATGTTACAGGGACTCTGCATTCTTCCTGTATAGATATGGGCTCTTTAGCAGGTGAGAAAGGGTTAAAGTTAGCACTGAACCTATCTGCCAGAATGTTGGCAGTATCAGTTGGTTCTGTAATTTTCATGCCGTTGTGCTGTAACTCAGAGCAGATCTGGGTATTGCCATTGAGATTCTTGACATATGCTTTGTGGTTGCCCTTAGAATCAGTGGTGATTTTGTTTTCGTAGCTAGCTTTGGAGGATCTTATAAGGGATCACAGCTTCTTACTGAGGCTGACCAGGTAGTTCCTCCACTCATGGGATTTTACTCTCTTTTGCAACAGTTTCTTCCTTCTGTTGTAGAGTTTGTTTATGGCAGGGGACCACCAGATTGCCTTCCTTTTTTTGAAGGATAGCATCTTGGTTCTGTTTGGGATAGCATGATCCATTCACTCATGTACGTGCTTATAGAGTGCATTTGTGTAGGATTCAGCAGTCATAACTGTATTGTCCATCTGCATGGGCATCATGAAGTTTGCCGCTTCTGTCTTAAGAAGCATGAAGTTGGCTTTGGAGAAATCTTTTACCATGGTTTCCTTAATGGTGGGTGGGGATGGGATGCAGATATCTAGGGTGATTACCTTATGGTCGGATCTGACCAATGAGGAGTTGATTTCAGGTGTGGAACACTGGTCACTCATGTTGGTAATGACTAGGTCTAGGATATTGTTGTCCCTGCTGATTTCAGGTGTGGAACACTGGTCACTCATGTTGGTAATGACTAGGTCTAGGATATTGTTGTCCCTGCTGGAGGTGTGGATAAGTTGATCCAGGGCATTGGAATTTATGAATTCCAGAAAGCACTGAGCAAAGTAGTTGGTACATGAGTAGTTTTCCCAGTTAATGGCGGGGTAATTGAAATCACCCATTATTAGGGTGTTTGGCTGAATGCTAATATTTTCCGGTATATCAAGAAAAGAGGACTGAGAATTCTGGGGCATGGTGGGGGATCTGTAGCAAGCTACAATATGGATTGCCAGAGTTAATTACACTTGGATAACCTCGGATGCATTATGCATTATGCTGCGCAACTAGCCTGGAGGTGTGGATATCCTTAATGAATATGGACACACCACCGCATTTGGTGTTCTGGTCGAGGTTAGATGGCCGAAAAGTGTGGTATGAGTTATAGCCTGGTAATGCAGGGGTGCTCTCTAGAGCCTTGAACCGGGTCTCAATAACTGCACAGATATTGATGTTCTCCATTTTAAGGAGTGCCTCGAGTGAGTGCATTTTGAGATTTAGACTTCTAGCTTTGAGTAGCATTCCCCTCAGTTTTTGCATGCCTGTTTCTGTTACTGTGGTTAATTTGTCATTTGAGCCTTGCCTAAAAAAGGCAAAATAGGGATGGCAAGACCCTTAGCCAGTATTCAGAATCCCAGGGGCGACAGGTGCAGGCCATCTCTGGCAAAGCATCGTGGACTGTTGACCATGTTGTCCCAGGCAGACAGATACTGGGCCCCCTTTGAATGACACCAGAAACTTAGCCAGTTGTTGAAGTCAATCATTTTGTCCTTGTATTGCAGTATCATTCTGGGCGATGGCAGGATGCTACTCAGGGCTAGGGTCATACCTGCCTGGGCTACAAGATCGGAGAGCTCTTCCATGTCTCTTTTCATGTAGTCCATGGAGGTAAGCCTCAGGTCATTTACACCAACATGGACAATGATAGAGTCATATTTGCACTTGTTGTGGAGTGACCTGAATGCGTGGGTTATGTGACAGATCCTGGCACCAGACAGGCAGCTGACAGTAACCTTCTCCTTGTTTAGCCTGGTGAGTGGGACATCAGTGTGCCTGACTATTGAGTCACCTATGACTAGTGTGTTTGGTACATTGTTTTGCCTTATGGGCTGTGGTTTATTGGCACACTTAGTCTGTGGGCTATATGTCATTTGGGTTGTGTTGGGGGATGGAGGTTGCTTGCGTTTGGGTCTCTGTTGCTTGAGCAGATTATTATTGAGAGTCTCTGCGAATGTTTTTGTATTTCTATGTGTGGGTTTTGGTGATGTAGGTTTAGTGGGACTATGTGATGAGTGTGGTGTGGTGCAAGTGTTTTACCTTCACTCTTGACTGTCAAGTTCAGTCTTGGTTGGAGAGAGCTTTACCTCCAGTTTGGCTAGATTAGTGCATCGCTCACAGGTTGTGGTGTTGGATGGTAGGAGGAGAGGGTTGTCTGTGTAAATGAGGCAATTGCTACATTGCCCCAAGATGCCCAGATTCATCAGATAGACAGGAGAGTCCACTGGATGCTGACCCTTAGGCATGCCCGAATAAAAAACTAATTTCCTCTAGACAAGTGAGGAAAGTGACTATAAGAGCTGTTTTTCTCTAAGCAAGTGAGGAAAGTAAGTACAAAAACTGTTTTCTTCTAGGTAAAGAGGAAGGTTGAGTGCTGTAGTAATTTGTAGCTTATTTAGTGCTAACAAGTTCTGAACAAGTGCTGAGCATGAATAAGCAAATTTGAGTGCTAAAACTAAGACTCTGTACCTGGATCTTGTGGTAGATAGGCTACCTAATGCTTACCACTACCACTGATAAGCTAGAATGCTTCCCTCCAACGCAGAAAGGCTTTGGGGGCTCAGAAGCTTACAAACAGTCCTGGATACAGCAAATCTGTATCTGGACTAGACTAGTTACAGGAAAGGTGCGAACAAGTGCAAACGCAGGCTTTTAAACCAGAAAGTTGAAAGAAATGGAAAAACTGCCCAAACGACCAATAAACTACAATTTCTGGGCCAGAAACCACTCTTGTGGTAGATAGGCTACCTAGTGCTTACCAGTCCCACTGATAAGCTAGAAGGCTTCCCTCCAACATAGAAATGCTTTGGGGGCTCAGAAGCTTACAAACAGTCCTGATTACAGCTAATCTGTATCTGGACTAGACTAATTACAAGAAAGGCAGGAAACAAGCTTAGAATTTTTTTTTGGAAAGTGGAAAGGGAGAAAGGAGAAACAGAAGATAATTCAAAATTAGGGACCTAAGTGGCTTGCCCTTCACAAATGTTCTTTCTGTATTAGGTAGAATGAGCTAGTGACACTAGACTGGAATAGAGCTGAGATAGAGCTGAACAGATGGAACTGGTAGGAGTGTCTGAAGTCAAAATATGATCTCACTGTACTCATTTGAGTGAGCAAATGAAATAGAACCAGGAGGAGTTCTCAAACACAAATTTACAGAAGGGGCAGGCAATTCCAAAGCCACCAAGATTAATACCAGAAAAAGAACAGGGAGGCCAGATGGGAAACTAACTGCAGAGACAGAGAGAGACCACAGTATTATATGAAACAATTAAATAGAAAAATAAATAATTGCAGAGAGACACAGACCACAATATTCAATAAAACAATTAAACAGAAAAATAAAATGCAGTACAATCTTTAACACTGCAAGTTTCTACTTAACTCAGCTAGTAATGCAGTTGATTGTAGGTATGTAGCAGAAGCCAAACAACTCAGATATTGAGCAGTAATAAATTCAAAGATATGTGACTAACACTTATAAATATAGAGAAACCGTCTAGGTAAAGAGTTTAACACTGAATACCAATGAAGTGAAACACAATAGCCCCCACTTACTGGAGAGAGACAGAGAGAAACCACAGTATTCTATGATAAAATTAAATAGAAAAATAAATAACTACAAAGAGACACATACTACAATATTCAATGAAACAATTAAATTGGCAGAATAATAAAATGCAGTACAATCTTTAACACTGCAAGTTTGTACTTAACTCAGCTAGTAATGCAGTTGATTGTAGGTATGTAGCAGAAGCCAAACAACTCAGATATTGAGCAGCAATCCAACACATGTCAATATGTTTTTATTTCATCTACTAAAATATTATATGTGCTTACCAGTGCATCACTAGTCCTGAGGACACGACGTGTCACATCCTTTTCCCCTCCATATCTGCATATTGTAACTCTGTGTCACATATCTTGGCTGAGTAGTTTGTTTCACTTGTCTCTATTTATTAGATATAGATATAGATATAAAATGTACTGAATATATTGGATGGATAGATAGAAAAAAAACTAAGTGGAAAGTATTTCAAATTGTTCATATTTCATATTTTTCAGAAAAAAGCAACTTATATTTATAAAATATAGCACTGATTTTGAAGGCGGTTATATGCTGACTGATGAGTCTAGGTTCAACTGAATGGCATTTCTGTGAATGGTATTTTGCCAGTTTTTTTGCATCAAATGAAATGTTACTTGTAAAAATGAAAAAAAAGATACCTAAAAAAGTGTTTTTGCAGGAGACAAACATCCCTGCACCCCAATATGGGGATTTCACACCTGAATCACCATATACTTAAATATGGCCAGACATCAGTGGAGAAAAAGTAATAATACCACAAAGATATCTTACTCAACGGCACTGTGAATAACAGACTGGGATGAGTTTTCAAACTTCTATAGCAAAAAAAATAAAAAAAATTAAAGTAAAGGAATGCCATGCTGAATGATGTTTGTACTCTTAGTACCGAGCTATCAATTTTGTCTGGAAGTTAGTCATTTAAGTTTTTTAAGAAAAGTGAAACAAAATGCCTTTATATTTATTTTTATCCAACAAATTGAATAGTTACATGCATTAAATACTGGTTATTTTATAGAAATGCACATGCTGAAGAGCTTTTCCACTCATAGCACCATGTTATCTTGTTTTGTTTTTAATTTATTCATCTTTGTTTGTCAAATATGATGAACAGCTTTTCTGTTTTTCTTTGTGAAATTGACAACACCTATACATCCTACTATTTAAAAAAGAAAAAACATTTTGTTTTTTTTTCTGCTGAATTATGTGGACTGGGACAAAGAGCTGTGGTAGACACTGAAGAGGGCTACATCACAGGAGTAAGCACAGAAATTATTCTCACACAGATGAGATCTTGTGGTGCCTTAAGAAGTTATCTTCTTCAGTCATTTCAATAGTGTTTGCATTAGAAGGTATATATTTCACCAATAACCCACCATTGGGTGTGGGTGATGCTATATTTGTCTGTGGTTGGCATATTTTGATCATGAGGGCAATTCCCTGGGTCAGATTTTGGTCACATGTGAACACATACAGAGGAAATATGCTCTGATGCCTCAAGTGGTATATTTAGACATTAAATAAATCAGAAAAAATAGGCTCCATAGCCTGAGAGAAGCCTGGAATGGTTAAGGGAATTCAGAGTACACCATCACAAATTGCCTTGGACATTCATGAGTAAGTAAGCTTTAATGTTACAAAGATAAGAGTGTTGTGAATATTTCTAAATCACACTGCAATACAAATAATTAAGAACATTCCATTAGAGAATCTAATAAAGGTGATTTGACAACCTGTTTGACATTTGATTTGTCAATTTTCAGACCCCTAACCGGGAAAAGCCGAAAGACACAAACAAACAAACTACATCTCTCACACAATGTCTTTGTTTGTTTCCAGACTCAGTGGTTGTCAGTATACATGAGACAATTGCTACATTGCCTCAGGATGCCCATGACCACCGGGCTGGCCACAGAGATAGCAGGAAATTGCCTATCCATGGTTTCAGGCTTTTTACTAGGGGCTTAAGAGTGAGAAGATTTTACTGGACTGGGATGATAGCATACAGACAAAGAATGGGTGCTATACCCAGTGGGAACTGTAGCTATCCAACATGGCAGTGCTGCTCTGCACAACTCAGCTCTGCACACAACTCAGATGCCCCTAGAGCAGCAAGGGTTCTGGGGAAGGTTGGAGAGATAGTTATTCTAAGGGAAATTTTAGCTCAAAGCTGCCTAGCACAAACTTTGGGCTTATGAAGAATCAGAAAATCAAATTTTGCAACAGTTAGGCCTACAGACCAATCAGGAAAACATGCAATAAGCTTTCAGCCTGCAGCCCCCAACTCAGATAGGTTTTGTACACACAGTTCTGCCACAAGACTGCAGTCAGAAAACCCTCTTCATGTAAAAATGCTGGTTTTACAGCTCAAATGCAGGAACACCACACAATCTAGATACAACTGTCCTGTAAAATTAGCAGACGCAATGTTATTAAGTACTACAGCAGCAGTGGGAACAGTTCAACTTTGAAACTCTACTAAAGTGTGAGAAATGTAGCAATACAGGATTCTTCTGAGAACAGTAAAAATAATCAGAAGTTCAAAATATTTTTTTCATTCCATGGGCTCATGCCAGAGAGAGATTTGCATCTTGCAGAGATTTGCAGCTCCATGTTGAACTACCTGTGATTCAGAAATCACATTTTAAAAATTATTCATAGGCTATCATTGTATTTCTTGTGAAAGTGGCAACATTTTCTGAGGATATTCTAGACAGTAGCAGTTTCTGCTGGCACCAGCCAAAAAATGCATGTACACTGCATGAAGAATATGTTCTTCTTCCTTCACAGGAAGTTCAGATTGACCATTGTAACCCTATCATGGTGCTTTCATAGACCTAGCTAAGGAGTTATCTTGAGTTACCATTAGTACCAGAACAGGGAACTGTGCAGGCATCATTAAGATGACCTGTGGTGTAGGAATCATGAAGATGTCTACTCTGTGCCTGGAAAATGGAGATTGGGTGAGAGTGCCCTAAATGGTATTGTCTGACACTGTTTGTACTGACAGATTTCTGTCATTGGTTAAAGTCATCTTAGGTATGTGTACAGCACTCTGTGATGCCTCCCTGTCAGGTTTAAGTGTGGATGGCAATTAATGGTACATGTAAACTCCATTTCATATGTAATCCTACAGGGGCATCATATAGGGTGGAGGTTACCATGCATTTCATGTTACCTAGACACTACCTGGTATGTCCACACATACAGTGGCAACATTATTCTGTATCACTGTGATAACATTTTAACCAGAAACACACACCAGTCTCTTAGCTAATGAGCCATATGTATGGGACGTGAAGTATATAATTAGTTCTAACATTACAGATTATACCAGTCATAGTTCTCTGATGTGCTGTTTCTTTTTCAGAACATTCAAGACAGAGACAGAAAGACAGACAGAGACGGAGAGAGAGAGTAGTCATGTGATCTACCTCAGGGGGCTGGAGAGGCTATCAGCCAGCCACTGGTGCTATTATTCACAGTTCAGTTCTCTATCAGGATAGATTACCTTATGACAAACTGTCCATTGTATCTCTTCACGTCAGGTCTGGATGAGAGCTTTGCCTATCATGTAGCTCAACTCTGGACCATCTCTCATTAAGTTGCCACACAGGAGTTTGACAGTGACAAAACTGAGAGTGCCTCAATGGTGGGCTTTCCATACTGCTCATTGGCAGGTAGCCCACTTTCATTTCTTGAGGAAGACTAACCACACCTGAAGCAGATGATGGAAACATATGGCCCAGATGGAGGGCACCCTAGAACAGATTAGAGATTAATTAAACCAATGGGTTCCCACATATCAAGCCATGAGAGGGGATTTGGCCCCAACACCACCAACTACTCTGATTCTTTATTCAATAATGGATCACAGGGGATGTGTCCCCCATACCACCAACCAGTCTGATTCTTTATTCAGTAACAGATCACACTACTGTACATCTGGCTAAATACAACAGATGATACAATGCTGTTTTACCCTTCCCTTCCCACAGCCATGTGTATCCCCTTCGTTTTGCATTGCACTATATAACCTGTGCATTTGTCTCTGGTCATCCAGTGTCACCTTACCCTAGAGTATGTACATCCACCTGTGTTTGTCTATAATATTGCATGTGTGACCCCTGCTCCCATACAGTGACTTAACACCCTTATTCCTAGCAATTTTTACCTTTCATAGTTCTGCATCTTGCTTTCTCTTTATCTCTTCATCTAATGAAAGAAGAAGGCTGTACCCCACAAAAAGGTTGTCTTGCCTTCCCCCTTCAGGCACACTTGTTATTTTTCTTTATGTCTTCCGTTTGCTAATGTAGCCATTTTACTACTTTCATATCAATTAATGCTTGAAATGGTTACGATGACCATCACTGCTATCCTGAGATTGCATGCATCAGATAACTATGCCTAGCCACTTGTAATGGCAACCAATGAGTTACATGTGGGATCTCTACAATTCTTAGAATTAATTTTGAGCTATTATTAAAGAATATTGAAAAATATTTCTGAGTGTGGGCTACTCCTGCTTAAGTAAAAAAAAAAAAAAAACACTGGGATGGAAAGAAATGCTGTTTTATATGTATGTCAAATGCTTTTGTTTTTACAGATGTGAAGTCTTCATAAGAACAAATGTGAGCAATGCTGACAAAACAGTTTAAATACTAAGTACAAATCAATTGCATAATTCCCTATATCAGTCACCATTCAGAATAGTTTATTTTAAACACATAGCCACATAACATGGATATTGAATATAAATGGATACAAAATGTTCATATTTATTTGAAAGCAAAGTATTTTCTGTTAGACATACCAGTTTGTGTAAACTGTTTCATGAACATACATCAGATGCCAGAAATGCAATTTACAAATACATATCTTATATAATTTACTTAAAGTCTATTATAAACAAACCATCTTAAGGACCGTCTTTTTAAAAACACTGATAATTTGTTTGGATATTATGCAGACTCTTAACAATGGTGAGTCATCCACAATGATAAGAATTTATACATTCTCAAATTGCGAACCATCTCTCACAAAATAACTGCTGTTAGTACACATAACAATGTAAGTAAAGTGCCGGATTCAAGTCAACAGCAGTATGATAGCAAAGTTGGTTTGCATAGAGGCAGAGTAGCTTTCTTTACGAAATCAGTTAACCCCTTTGTAAATTGTTTAAATGAACAAATATCTAAACTATGATTCCAACATTTTAAAATAGTTGCGGCAGTTTCAGAAAGTATGACATGAGAAAATCTTTGAACAGTGCCATGACAAAAAAAAAAAAAGTCAAAAGAACTACAAATATTTAAATTTTCCAAAGGAATAAAATCTCCTCATGAGTTGTTCAGTGAGCTGACAAATTTTTAAAATTTGGTCTAGGTACAATGAGGGACAGAGTTACAGCATAAAGTAGAAAAGCTAAACATTAGAGCAACAAAACATTTAAATTGTAAAAAATACAAAGATCGGTATGACTTCAGTTTCAAAATATTGACACTGTAGTGTCAAAGGAAAATAAAAAGTACTTACTGGGGGGGTATATATTTATTTATTTATTACTTTTGTTAACCAGGTAGTGTCCGACTGGGCAATTAGCCTGTTTTCAGCGAAGACCCGTGGAGAAAAGCTCCAGTAAAAATGCATAGAAGTAAAACTACAATATTGATACAAATTAAAAAGAAACAGAAGTGAGAATATAACATACAATAAAATAAAATGAATACAGTACAATTAATTCAAGGACATACTGATACAGTGGAAATAAAGTAAGACAATTTTAGATCATTTGACCGTAGGTTTTTAAATCAAGAATCATTGAGCAGTAGATTATCATTTCTTGGTTGGATGAGTATAATAATTGAAACTGACTTGGAGCATTGTACAATTACATATGCTGTACAGTAACAATGTGTCACTGAGTAACATAAATCTTTGTAGAAGTGACATTAGAAATAAGTTGAGCAGTAAAAAACACCATGAGCTGAGTTTATCCTGGTGAACAGCATGTGCAGAGCCAGTTGTCAATAAGGTATTCCTTTAGCTATATTTTGAAGGAAGAATAGCAGTGCGTGGTTTGTATGCTTAGAGGGAGAGCATTTCTGGACTTAGCTATTTTATTAGCATAACGAGAGTCTCCATGGTAGTTGTGAGATTGAGTTATTTTGAGCAGTGGCTTATCAGAAGACCTAAGAGACCTGGTGTTTATCTGTAGCTGGCTAGGGTGGAAATTGCGGGTCTATATCACGAAATCGAACTTCCAAAATGTCGAACACCATAAGTTCGAACTTGGAAGATCAAATTCGGATAACATCAACACTTCAAAACAGAAAATATTTTCCCAGGGAAAAAATCTGCTGTTCCGAAAAACACACACATAACACAATCACACCAAACACCTTCAAAACCTGCACTAAACCTAACATACACCACTGTCTATGCACTATCCTTAACCCAGCCCTAACCCTAAAGTCCGTCACTACCGCACACTTACCTGACCCGTGCTCAAACCCTAAAGTCCATCACTACTGCACAGTTACCTGACCTGCGCCCTAACCCTAAAGTCCGTCACTATCACACACTTACCTGACCCATGCCCTAACCATAAAGTATGTCACTATCGCACACTTACCTGATCCGCACCTTAACCCTAAAGTCCATCACTACACATTCGTACACTTACCTTGACCCAGTCCAAAAATGCCAAAGCCGCAGAAACAGCCAACCAAATTCTTTCCCTAGGAAAGATTTCGGGTTTCCGCGGCTTCGATATTCTCAACTTTCGATCTACCAAGTTCAGCCTTCTGGTATTCGGCGTTCTCAATGTTCGATTTCACGATAGGAACCCGAAATTGCTGGGCAGCTATTTGGGTTATGAATGATTTTGTGGGTGAAAGAAAGTTGATTGAGTGTTAGCAGGTTGGGGAGTTCTAGCCATCCAAGTTGTTGTAGAGCGGTACAATGATGAGTTTTGTGGGGGTGATTCATGGCAAAGTTATATATATATATATATATATATATATATATATATATATGGATATTATGCAGACTCAACAATGGTGAGTCATCCACAATGATAAGAAATTATACATTCTCAAATTGTGAACCATCTCTCACAAAATAACTGCTGTTAGTACATATAACAGAGTGTGTGTGTGTGTGTGTGTGTGTGTGTGTGTGTGTGTGTGTGTGTGTGTGTGTGTGTGTGTGTGTGTGTGTGTGTGTGTGTGGTCGAACAACATAAATATCAACGTGTATAATGTCGTTACCAAATTATCAAAATTATGCAAATCAACAAACTACTACTCATGTGCTGACCATCAATGTCACCATATGCAAAAACAGAAAAAAGAAAAGAAAAAGCATCATTTTTTGCAAGGGGCAAGCTCCCCTCTGCCCCCCATGTGGGGCCTGCACCCTCCACACACCCATGATAATTATATATACTAACTCTGAGATCATGCAATTCTCAGTGAAATGACAAATTCACCAACCCCAAGAGTCGTCTGATCTGCTGCTCTTGTCAACGCCTGTTGACTGCTTAGTCAACCAAATTGTGTTGCCTTAACAGATGTTGACCAAAGCACCATTCAACAAAAGTGGCAGAACCCATATATATAATATATATATATATATATATATATATATATATATATATATATATATATATACACACACACACACACACACACACACACACATATATAGAGAAATATATGTAATTATAAATAATATAGACATTGATAGATATTAGTGTATGACACTTCAGCTAACTGCCTTTGCATCTAACAAAAAATCACTGCTAAAATGAATTGAAATGCATTTCAGCTAAAACACATTTCACAGAAAATTTCATATACAGCAAATACTCTTTCACCTCCACACTTCCATTACTTAAATGTACTAACTCCAAAGTCAAACAACCCCAAAGGAAAGAGAAAACACCTCAGAGAGTGAATCATTGTAAGTGAGCACACAAACAAAATTCTACAGATGGAGGTACAATATAAATGTGGGCATTTGGAAAATGCTGTTTTAGACTAATATTCTCTACAATTCCTATGATCCTGAGACCCTAAACCACACTTGGAGTGATTGTCTATAACCTTATATAATTTTCTTTGAATTATTATTCAACCAAATGTGTTTTCAATTAAATGTGTTTTCAATGATTTTTTTTTTTCAATAATCATTTTTTATTATTTTTCACAACCATATTACAAATTCACACATTATATACAATATATACAAAATGCTTCCATTGGTTAATTTCACATATATATCAACCTCATGTATTGATCAAAGGTACAGCACTAACAATCAAAAGGAAAATAATAAAAAAAAAAAAAAATCCAACATTAAAACACAGTGAGATGAAATTAACTGTAAACATATATGAATATATAAAAGAAATGATATACTCGTATATGTATGTTTGTATGTATGTATGTATAAATATGAGTGAATACACTCCACACACTCAGGTGTCTATCAGTACCTTTCAGATGACCCAGCACTTTCCTTTATAACTTTTTTCAGCACATTCTCCCTTCATAATTAATTAATTGAGCTGCTTACACTGTATAAATGTCTTCATTGCTTCCATTTGTCTATTAATCTCTAACCTTCAGTCTTTCTTAACTTGGTTTCTCGAACAATGGCTACATTAACACCCCAGCTGTGCACTGTGTAAGTTGTGTCATTCATTTCTAGTATTATCTAGTCCTTTGAATTCCAGGTAATAAACTTTACATCAGGGTTATTCAGAGATGAGGTATGTTGTTCCTAAATGCCTAACAGGTTACCTACATTTCGCTATTCACAGAAGACAGTAGCTGTCGAGTTTAATATTTTAGCAAGAAACAGTATAAAATATGTTATGTATTAATTGCGCAAAATCAAATATGGCAATTTGTTCTAAAAAAAACAGAAAAAAAGGTTAAAACATAAAATAATAAATAAAACCAATATATGACAAAAATCCACAGAATGAACGTTTGACCAGAGCAAAAAATAATAAAAATCAGTAATCCAATAAATGACTATAAGAACGAACAAGGCAGCATCCACAACTCACTATAATATGTTTTATTGTAAAACAGCGGTAAGCGCTTTCACATATAAATGCTTCATCAGACCTATACATACAAAAACTAAGACTTAATATATAACACTAAAAAACTCAAATGAGCCAATCACATTCCATTCTTAATTAAATACAACTCAATCTATTAAAAAGACAGGGCAATGTTCAGATATATTCAAACACATACTAAGAATGCATATCAAACAAGTATATATATATAAAAAATATAACATGTAACACATATAAAAATAACTATAAAAACTGATGTAAAACAGAAAAGCTTATAATTGTAGCTCATATTTGTATTTTGGTACCCTTCTTTTCTTCAAATAAGGTTTAATAGATGCTCTCTCATTAAGCCCAGAGCCTCTATCTGCTCTCAAGATAACCATCCAATTATTCTCCTTGAATTCAGTATGGTTACGTATATACCCCATTCGTAAGCTAGGGGAAATACTGCCAATTACTCTAAAGTTAAAATGATGTAAAACACCATGCTCACTAACATGTTTCGAGAGGGCATTTGCAACCGTGCCCTTCCTAATACTGTATATATGCTCTCTAATTCTGTCTCGTAGGCAACGGTTAGTCTTGCCCATGTAGAAAGAACTACAAACAACACACTGGGCAAGGTAGACCACATTGGATGATTTACAATCCGCATTTACATGAAAAGAAAAACATATTTTCAGATCTGGATGCTAAAATGACTCAGATGTATTAATATAGCTACAAAAATTACAGCTCCCACAAGGCAAAGTAGTACCTGCTTCGACAAAAGCCTTATCTAGGGCTCTCTGACTACAGAGGATTCTCTTCAAATTATTCTTATTCCTAAAAACAAATTTTGGGTACAGACCAAACATGTCACCCAATTCAGAATCTACTAACAAAATAGACCAATATTCTCTGAAGATATCACAAAGCAGGCATTGGTCTCTAGTAAAAAATAAAGGGATTCTAACGTAATCAGGTTTTCTAGCAACACACAATGGAGGTTCGCTCAATGTGATTACTTTAGGACCATAATACGGAGCTGCTATCCCTTCCCTCAGGGTTACCGCTGTTTTACAATAAAACGTATTATAGTGAGTTTTGGATGCTGCCTTGTTCGTTCTTCCAGTCATTTATTGGATTACTGATAAAATAATAAATAGTAAACAGAGTAATATTCTACAATGCCAATACTAATCTAAGATGAGGGAAGAGGTATTGATAATTTTCATCATTCCTGTGTTTCTCTAACTGAAATATTTTCGAACTTTTGAATAAAGGATTGTCATTTCTCCATACTTGGTTACCATGATGGGAAAATTTCCAAACTGAACTATTTAGATTATGTAAAAAATACGGTTTAGAAATTATTTATCCAAATGGTTAAGCACTAAAAAGGTTTGATAATGAACAACATCTGGAAGAGACTTTTGAGACAGCCGTGTACACATTTTCTGACTTGGATTTATCTAATTTAAGTGTTTATTCTTTTGATGATGGATTATTTAACATGGATAGTATGGGGGTGGGGTACTCTAAAATCAGAATGCCTGAGTTACAACGCATGCAGAGTTGCTTTTTACCAGCTAGATACAATTTGGTTAACATTTTTGAAAAGCTTTAAAAAGAGGAGTTATTTCTTGAATTTAAGAAATGTATGCATGCTAAACATATTTATAATCTTTCAAAAGAGCAATGGCAAAGTTTAATGTTTTTGAAAAGTGTTAATCATAAATATATGGTTACAAATGCAGATAAAGGTAGGAATATTATTATATTAGATATTACATAGCATGTTAGCATATGCAATATTTTGTTAAACAATGAAAATGACTATGAACATATCAGGTCAGACTGTATGAATAAGCATAATAAAGGGTAAGATGAATCTTGTTGTGAGGTATGCAGTTAGTTTGTTTAGACAAAAAAGATGCTGAGTTATTGTTCATACCAAAATCCAAGTATTCTATTTTTTACTTTATTCCAAAGGTACATACATCTCTAACTAACCCACCAGGTAGACCAATAATTTCTGGTGTATATGGGCTTTAGCAAAATGTGGGGATACTATAAGATAATATTATTAAGCTTTTTGCTGAATCTTGTACATTCTTAGTTAATAATATTGGAGAGATTATGAACAGGATTAAAAACGTGAACTGGGAAAATTATATGTTGTGGATGTTGGTTGATGTGAGAGATTTCTATACTTCCATTTAACATTGTTATGGGATTTTAGCAGTAGCAAGTAGTTTGGTGGAAGTTCCTTATGTTTCCTTTGTTTTCTACCTTTTGCATTTTTGTTTTACACATAATTTTGTTTTTGTAAAGAAGTGGTTTAGACAGAAGAAAGGAACTGCACTGAGGGCTTAATTTGCCCTAGCTTATTACAATTTATTTATGGTTGAGCTTGTAAAGCAGTTTATGGTTAGAGACAGTTTTTTTCAAGATTCAATAATAATGTATGTTAAATATATAGATTCCTTTTCCTTATGAATCAGTTGGGAAATAAAGTTGGTTGGTTTATAAATTTTGTATTCCACAGTTATTTTTTTTGAATATCACATTATTATCAGGTAAAGGAGGATTTATAAAGAGTTGTTTGTTTAGGAAAGAAACATCAGTAAATGTGTTTTAAATGCAAATAGTGGTAATCTTCCACGTTTGATTACATGTTTACCTTATGGAAATTTTTTGCAGTTAAAATACAATACAGCTGAGTTTTTTCATATTGTAAGGCTAGGAAATTATATAACTGATAGACTGGTTAAAAGGCATTATCTTAAACAAATGATGGAATTCCTGTTAGCTAGACTGGTGAATTAGGAAACAACTGCTGTTTCTCAAAGATTTGAAATGTAAGAGAGTAGGACAGATCTTGATTTGAGACAAATGGATGGAAGAAAGCAAAGTGAAAACATTTTTATGGGATTTAATATATTGCATTTTCATTGTGTTTTGTTAAGCTGATCAAAAAGCATCAGGATGTGTTATTGTTGGATGATCACATTAAAAGTATTTATCCAGAAATGTAATATTTTCTTAATTGAGATCTTTAATTTTTGGTGAGATTCTGTCCTATATGGTGATCCTTCCCCTTGTAAGTTTGAGTAATGGGATATATGAATATAACAATTGCACTGTATGCAAGTCTGTTTTAATATTCAAATAGGCCAGCATTAATAGGAAAACACTTAGAAATTATAAATGTCAAAAGTCCAATATGATTTATGATATTTGTTGTGATTGTGTTGTCAAACAATGGTACATTGGCCAACCTAAAAGGAAGGTTAAGATTAGAATACAGCAACAATTTTCTGGCATAAGACTCAAAAAATGTGAAAATATGGTAGTGATGCAAATAAAAAGCATGAATCTAGAACTAGTAGTTTTACATTTTTAATTTTGACCAGTTTTGTTGATACTGGGGACTGGGGGGAGTAAAGGGTAAAGGTTGAATCAGTTGCAGTCCGTATTGATTTTGAAAAGTAATATTTTGACACCAAGGGGTTTGAATACAGTTATCAAGTGGCAGGGTGTCTGATTTCAATAAAGTAATTAAAAGTTAATTGAATGTATTTCGAAAATGAAAATGTGATGTTACTTGGATTATATCCCAAGAAGGCGAATGCCGAGGTGCTAGGGCGTTATAAAGGATTTATTCTTCCTGTTTTGGTGCATGTTTTCTAGTTTATTTCATTTCATTTCAATAGTGTAAATTATAATATGCTACAGTGCCAATACTAATAATAAATTTGGCATTCTTTCTGATTTTATAATAATGCAAAACGAGGTACTGCACAAAGTTCTAGACAGTCATTTCCAAAATAATTTAAAAATTGTTAACATTTGTGTGCATTGTTTCAGTTAGTCACTTCTCATATGGGTTGAGCCTAAGCAGTTCCCAGCAGATAAATTACTCTTGAGCTATTCCTGCATTATAGTTAGTATGCTAGAGCGTATGACTGGTATGCTGTTCAGAATACACGTTTAGCTCTTGAGCATTACTGCATAAGTATTGCAAGAAATATTTGTTGCTTTCCTTGTCTCTCCTCTCTCCTATTTGTACTAAGAGAAACAAGTGAATTGCTTCTTCTCTCCACTATCTACCCTCAAATCTGTTTGATTTAACTATGCCTATGTCAACTCTTACCAAACTGTATGGTAAGATGCAAACTGATGTTGTAAAATGGTATGCAAATAATGTTTTGGTGTGGTCCTTAGGTCCCATGAATTATGCCTGTCTGTATCAGAAATAATAGGAAAGCAGTAAAGTTTCTTTTATAGTATTACTACATTACAGGGCCAAGTCTGTATAGTGGAAGTCCTTGGGCCATCTTACATTGAATTACTTGCTAAGGGTTGTAACAGTGCCAGGGTTCCTGCATATATACTGGTAACAGCCTTCTTTATTTCTTCCTTCAGCTCTCCTTGAATGACAGATATTAAGATCCTGGTCCCGTGGTCACTTCACACTGCACAGCATCAACATGATTCCAGTATTTCAAAGGGAAGGGGTTGCTCTCCTTGCAAATGCAAGTGTTTTTTCTCCTGGAATGGTTTTCCCTAAATCTCTTTCTTGGTATTTGTTCATATTGCATATCTTACTTTCCTTCATCCACAGAAATGTGTCATTTCAATCCTGTTTCATTTGCAGCATCTGCTTCCAAATCAGTCCTCACTGCTGCTACACAGTGTCAGCATTTTGCTTCAGTGTGCAATTTTTGGCACTCATGGGCTGTAGTCTCTTCATAGTCACCCTTACTTTGCAGAAGAGAGGACTCCTCTCTAATGCATGTATTATCACCAGTGACTGCCAGAGTGTTGGGGCAATCCAGCTGTGTCCTAAACCCCAGACAAACAGCGCTGATCACCATGAATGACTGTCAGAATTTTGGAGTATTCCAGTTGGGTCACATGTTCTCCTCTATAAAAAAGGTATTTATCTGCCCTTTTTCCTCAAATTAGCATAGCCCTTTATATTGTTCTTCTCTCAATGAACGTTTTTCCTTAATAAAACAGTTAAGCTAATATTTTATGATGCTTAATGCTTTCACTTGGTTCTGAGGTCTGTAGCCATTTTATCTAATGTGAGCTTATATTTTATGTGCCATGGTCTATATCAAATATTACCAGATAGTAATCTCACAGACGTCTTTCTTGCCTTCATTGTGCATAAACTTTGTCTTTCTTGTTTTGTGCTATTTGATTAAATGTCTTCCATCTTATATACTATTTGTTTGCAATAGTCTTTCTATGAAACCTTAACTAACATCCTTAGCTTTGAAGTTTTCTTCTGATTTTTTTTTCTGATTCAGATTTTTCTTTTGATTTTCAAATCTAGGTGCTTAGGATTTCCCTCTCTCTTCCCTCTTGGCTAACCTGGTGTGACTCAGTTTGAACTCTACATTTACCTACAAAACGGAGTCTACAGGACTGCATTTGGTCACCATAACAAAATCAGTTTCTCTCAGCATTTCAGCAGAGTAGGTTGCACACAAAAAGCATTTGTTAAGCTTTCACTTACAGTGCTGTGTAATTAAGCAGGTCACCATTTTGGTCAGTCAAAGGGCTCTTTTTTCTACTTGAGTATTTGCCTCCTTCCCCTGTAACTTAAGTAAACTGGCTCTTACATTAAGAGCTATAATACTTACCTTATAGCTTTAGGACACCTTAGGAAACCTTGTAAACTGCAATATCCCAGCTACGTAGGTTGCACACAAAAAGCATTTGTTAAGCTTTCACTTACAGTGCTGTGTAATTAAGCAGGTCGCCATTTTGGTCAGCCTCAGGGCTCTTCTTGAGTGTTTGCCTCCTTCCCCTGTAACTTAAGTAAACTGGCTCTTACATTAAGAGCTATAATACTTACCTTATAGCTTTAGGACACCTTAGGAAACCTTGTAAACTGCAATATCCCAGCTACGCTCGGGCTCTCTTCTATCCCCTCCCTTCCCCCAATTCCCTCCCGACCCCAGTACCTCTAAATTTATAGTACTATAGCCACTTCCCCACTTTCTAGATCCTATCTGCTTTCATCTGGGATAATTCCTCCCACCCCCATTCTTTTACCTACATTTTAATAGCACCTATTAGCTTTCATCTGGCATTCTCCCATCCCCCTTCCAGTACCTTTACCTCACCACTCTATCTTCTGGTGTTGCATCACCAGGTAAAACAGTTCCTTACTCACTAGCTGAATCACAAATAATGATATACTCCTCTTTACTACCCCTCTTGTTCACACCATACTTCCTTACCTTCTATGAAAACCAGTTTCTCACAGGATTTCAGGTCCCGAAAGGCCATATTATCACCCCAGCTGTAAATCCTCTCACCTTCAACCATACTTACAGTACCAGGTCCTATCCAACATCTTGTTCAGTCTATCAGCATCTCAACCTCAGGTACATTAGCTCTAGATCCAAGCACTACCACAAACTAATAAACAAATTCCTGAAGTTCATCACCAAGTATAGACTTAAACTAATACTTGGTGGTGATATTCACCCCAACCCTGGCCCACCCACATCAGATACGCATATACCCCCTCTACTTGCAATCTAAGCTACAAACCTACAATTAATAGGCTAACTAACTCTCTCCCAGCCTGTCATCTCAATATTAGAAGCATTAATAACAAGGTACATGAATTGCATGCGCTTCTGGATGTCCACTCCCCTAAGATTTTCTGTTTATCTGAAACCTGGTTAAAACCGAACACTTCAGACAATGAAGTGTTACCACCTAGGTACAACATACACAGGCTGGATCGTGCTTCCAGGAAGGGGGTGGGGAAGCTGTACTCTATCAATCTGAGTTGAATATCACCACAGATGTAATACAACCACCTCAGATTAATAACTCAGAGATTCTTGCCACCAAATTGCAACTTAATAAAAATAAATGCATTAATATCATCT
The DNA here is from genome assembly GCF_019279795.1 of Protopterus annectens. Taxonomy (NCBI): domain Eukaryota; kingdom Metazoa; phylum Chordata; order Ceratodontiformes; family Protopteridae; genus Protopterus; species Protopterus annectens. Next base: position 416,052,770 of record NC_056728.1, on the reverse strand, counting down.
GTATGTACATTCCCCCAGGTAACACTATCTACACTTGAAGATATTCTGCACTGGCTATCATGTCACTACCCCCAAGAAACCCTACTACTTGGAGACTTTAACATAGACTGGGGCACCTGTTCTCAGAATCCCCAACCACCCATATTAACCTGCATGTATTTACACAAATCATATCCAACCCTACCAGGATAGGTAAACCCAACCAAAAAGAAAGCATACTTGACTGGGTACTCATAAACAGTCCTCCCCAACTGTACACCTCTGGTACCCTCCCTGATGGCCTAAGCGATCACATTCTCACATATGTAATTAAGCACAAAGCCATTAATTCCCAACGACCCTTACTCAAAAAGGTTAGAAACAATAAAAACTTTGACCCTGCCAAATTCCAACAAGAATTAAACTCATGTAATTGTTCTATTCTAAAACACCTCCCCTTAGAGGAAGCAGTAGCAAACTTTAACACAAATTCCTTGAGATCCTTGATTTCCACACACCTGTTCGTTCAAAGAGAACAAAGGGAAAAACTGCACCATGGCTTTCTAAAGAGTCTAAACTCAAAATTACCCTTAGAAACAAAGCATGGGCTTTATGACATTCTTTTAAAGACCCCCAAGATCACATTAAATACAGGCAATCCAGGAACGAAACTAAAAAATCCATTTTACAAGACAAAAAACAATACTACTGTAATTTACAGAAAGTAAATCAAAATAACACTCAGAAGTTTTGGGCAGGTTTAAATAATCTACTACATCCTGGACCAACTTCAACTCCAATCTCTGCTCCTTCTATTGATAAAACCCCTGAAGATGTTTCTGACAGTTTTAACCGATTCTTTACTGAGACAATTCAAGCCCTAGCTAGCCAACTACCTCCTAGCTCCCCTGGACCTGAAAGTACCACCCCTAGAAACCCAATCAGTCGCCACTTCACTTATCCGTGCCTTGATCAAAAAATTAAAACCCACTACACTTTCTGCTGATCAACTCCCTGCCGAGTACCTACAAAAATCAGCTGATGCTATTGCTTACCCCGTCTCAATACTAATCAATCGAACCATAGTAGAAGCTAAAATTCCCACCATCTGGAAAATATCCTATGTAATCCCACTTCACAAAGGAGGCAGCTCTACTGAATTCTCTAATTATAGGCCAATAGCTATACTCTCTCCACTTGCAAAGATTATGGAAAAATGTATTCATAGACAACTCATGCTCCACCTAATCCAGAATCACCTTATGGCAGACACTCAGCATGGCTTCCGTCCTCATCACAGCACTACTTCAGCCCTCCTAGCCTTTACCAACACCATAAACCATAATTGCAACAATAATTATATATCCTCAGCCCTCCTCTTGGATCTTTCCAAGGCATTCGATATCGTTCATCACCAACTTTTAATCCACACCCTGCAAACATTCTGTCTAGATACTAGAGCCCTTGAGTGGTTTCAATCCTACTTAAATGGTCGACAGCAAGCTGTCCTCTGGCAGAACAAACTCTCTAACCTTCTACCTAACACTCTTGGAGTACCACAAGGCTCTATACTAGGGCCCTTGCTGTTCTCCATCTTCATTAACGACCTTTATACTGTCATCCCAAAAGTCAACTGTATCCAATATGCTGATGACTCTACTCTGATTTGCTCGGCCTCACCTCCAGTAGAGTTATGGTCAGCTACCCAGACCACCTTTAATACAATAGAAAACTGGCTTTCTGAATGTTGTCTGATCCTAAATCCCAAAAAAACTAAAATGCTGTTATTTTCACCAACACGTAGGTCTACCACTTTCATCTTTACCATAAATTCAAATGATGGCACAATAATCTCCCCTGACCCCTCTACAAAACTATTAGGTGTCATCATAGATGATAATCTAAAATTAGGCCTACATGTTAACCAAACTATCAAAACCATCAATAAAAAACTAGAGTCACTTTACAGAATAAAAGCCTTCCTAACCCCTCCAGCTAAAATTGCCATAGCTCGCTCTCACCCTCTTTCAACCCTTCTGTATGCATCCCTCTACTCGAATTTAAACAAGACTGTCCTTAACAAACTCTCAATTTGCTACAACCACATTGCCAGGTTTGCCACTGGGCTGCCTTTTAGGACACATCATTGCATCAATCTAAATCAGCTTGGGTGGCTTGAACTACCCAGCCTAATCCAGTGTATAACCAACTGATTATGGCCTATACAATCCTCTATAATCTGGACAATACTCCTGTAGTTAAAAATATTATCACTCCCTATAACAATCCTAGACTGCTTCGATCCTCTAACAAACTACTAATTCAGACTAGCAAAATTAATAACACAGCCGGTGACTCTCTCTTTGCAAACTCTGTAAGTAGACCCTGGAACTCTCTTCCAGCTGATATTACCTTACTTTCCACCTTAGGTCAATTTAAAACTAGACTCAAACAACATTTGGTACTTAACTGGCTATGTCAATGTATCAAGCCTGGCTAACTCTCTATAGAATGTGTAAAAATCTGTTAATCAGCTTACTGTGTAATTTAATTTAATCCTGATTTACGCTCGGGATTAACTCTAACCTGTGGAACTGGTTTAACTTGCTTACTTATGTAATCACTGTCAATAGTCTGTTTGTAATATGTAATGCTGGTATTATGTAATGCTGTATCTGCTTACCCTTGGAGCTTTTGTCCCTGGGCCTCCGCTGAAAATGGACATGCATCCAGTCGGAGTATCCCGGTCAACAAATGTAAAATAAAATAAAAAAATTAAAAAATAAATGATTGCAGTCACCTGTTTTAGTTCTTCCTTTGTACTGAAGTGGGGTAGCACAGTGGCTTAGTAGTAAGATCACTGCATCCCAGCTCCATGGTTCTATCCTGACTTATGGTCGTTTTATATTAGGAGATTGCATGATCTTCTATCTGTATGTTTTTTTTTTTTCTGGAAACTCTGACTTCTTCCTACAGTCCAAATCTAAACTATATATATATATATATATATATATATATATATATATATATATATATTTTTTTTTTTTTATTGTTCATGGCTGAAAATGGTCTGAGGACTAGTATATTTACCCATTTAACGCATAAATAAACTGAATTGTTTTAAATGTAAATACATATATACATCTGACCATATTGGCTCTCTGATCATACCAACTTATTGTGTTCACGAGATGGATGTCAAGAAATTCACTTTGAGACTGAAGCTGAAGAGGTAAATGTTGGCATCCATGTCAACAACTTGTCAAGGATTATGGGAGGTGAGACCCAGTCATAGTTCTTTATAGTGTATGGAGCTTTGTCTTTTCCATGTACTACCAGTTAGGGGAAAAAAGGAAAATAAAAATGTATGGACTTGAAATGTTTTACCAGCTTTCAAATATTTTGAAAGTCAGTAAAACACTTTAGCACAGTTAAACTGGGAGCAGGCAGAAACAGTCTCTCTGAAGAACAAACTTTTAAAAGTTGTTAGATCCTTCTTTCTGCCACACTTTTTGTTTTGTTTTTTAGTGTGGTAGAGTGAAGTATATAACAGATTTTAAATCTATTTTGCCTTCTGCTACTGTTTGTTGGCCTGAACTGTCTGCTGTCCATCCCCAGGGTGAGACCTGATCTTAACATTTGTCACCAAAACTTTTATCCTGTGCACAACACCTATTTATATTACTAAAACTTTATTTTATGTGTTTTTCCTGACTGGCTCTGAATACACATCAGTCAGATTTCTATAAACAGATGATATGTTTGAGTGTGTAAATTGCTTTGCACATATTTTATTTTTCCATGTCATATTCCACATGAGTTGTTTTGTTACAATTTATCTACGTGCAGCACCTTTTTCATTTCCTCTGAAATAATATGCTGTACTGCTGCTTAAACCTGTTTTGCCACATCTAGTTTGCCAGATGCAATTTCTAACAAACACAGCTAGTGTTGGGAAGATCTATTAAGCCATCACCGCTCAAAGCACACAATCTTCAGCTGAAGTTGCCAGCGTCTAAGAAATCCAGCAGGATAGTGAATCTAGTTCTATCAACAAAACAACAGCTGATGCTGCATAGAGGAGCATTTTTGAACAAAAAAAATCATTTTTTTTATAATGTGTTTGCTTTCTTTATTATTAAGACATACACAGTGATTTTAGTACAGCAGTTCTGCAGTAATGCAGGAATATATCAGATGTTATTGTAAGTGAATAAATTCTCGACAGTATATTTCAATACACTATCTATAGGCACTTTCATGTATTTTCTATGTTTTAACACTGACTGCTGTGCAGGTGAATGATAGCAGAGTTAAATATTACCAGTAATGTCTGCTATACCTGGCTATTTATACTTTCTGCATTTTGTTGTAGTCATACCCTCTGCACTCCCAGTGAGAATGGCTGTACAACATTGGCTCAAGGTCGTTACTTTACTTTGCTTTGCTGCAACACCCCCCCCCCCCCCCAGAAAAGCACTGATTACTGTATAGTCTAGTTTTGTGGTCTGCATTTCTGTTCACTGACTATTTTGCAATACATTTTCTTTCATTCAGTGTGCTATATCTTTCTAGGTAATGTCTTCACTATTCTGCAGTTCACTCAGGTCAGTCCATTTTGTACAGTTGTAAGTCAGGCATAATATATGTCAAGGCAGCTCTGAAATGGCGTAGTTTTATTTAGGTGATAAAGCAGATATGGCAAGCAGTTATTCAATTTAAAGTGTACACAAAGTCTACATCCATATTTCAGCATAAAAATCTAAGACACTTAAGCACAGTTCCTTAAAATAATTATTCAGCCAGTTTAAACATGATTAAATGCTCACTAGTATTAATGTCATAAGGGACATCATTCAGGTGTTATGTATCTCTTACAGTAACAGTTTTGGATTCCATATTATATACTGTAAATATAGCTGATACCCTCCTTTTTTAATATTCTCCTAAAAATAGGTGCAAACCTTATAAGAGTTTGTATGACTGAAATTAATAACTTCATTCTTGTTATTTCCTAACATAGGAAGTAGAGTACTCAAGTGATAAGAGAGGCAATAAGATGCCCTGACATATATACCTTTAAGTAGAGATGCTTAAAAGTTCTTGTCACCCTTAACAGGTACTTAATAGTGTCCAACTCCCAAATGGAGCAGGGCTGTACATGTTAAGCCTGCTTTAAATTTGTGCCTTCCCATTCAATTGTTGAGATTACCCTTAAAGGCAGATACACTAATACTTTACTTGACCTGTAGTGGTAACTTATTCCATAGTATAGGAATAGATTGAGTTAGGAACCTATCTCTTCAGTGATTCCTCCAGTAAATTTTGCTTATTTGCTAGTATAGATTTAGTTCCCTACAGTGGGTGTCTGAAGAGCCACTAGTTTTGCAAAGAAATAAAAGTTCATATAGGACTGGGTCTTTTGTGGCACAAAAAGTAAGATACAGGTCACCCCACAGCAGCCTGTAGGCTACTGAGTGTAAAGAGAGTTGTGATAACTTATGGGGATATCCATGGATTCAAAGCCTTTAATTTTCTTCTTTTAAAAATCACTAGGGCCTTTCCAGTTGAGCAATATGCTGAGATCTGTGTATACCAAAGAGGAAACTGTACCCAATGATAGATCTGATAAGTAAAGAGAACTACTAGAACTAAGATGACATCTTTGGATTTTTAAGTTATTGTCTTGGAGATCAACTGGACCAAAGAGAAAGATTTCCTACCTGTGGTGGAAATATGGTGTCTGAATGAGAAAAGGTTGTCCACATAACTACCTAGGTCTGTTATGACCATATCTGTTTGAAGTGGAGTCCACTTATAAAATAAGAGGTACAAGCTTTTTTGCTGAGTGCTATTATACTACCCTTTTTGAATTTAGCTTGATACATTTTCAGTGTATCATGTATGTGCATATTCTAGCCTTTGTTAGAGCAATGAATGAGTGGCTTACAGTGTCCAGCTTTCAGTCTTCAGCAGCCTTCATCAACCACACTTTTGGGACTGGATATTTACAAAATAAAGGCCAACTAGGAGAAGAATCAAAACTGACCCCTGTCGCAGCGCACTAGTTACAGTTTTACATTCAGAGAGATTACTAGCAACTTTCACATTTTGGGATCTGTTGAATAGTCAATTTGCAATCCATCTAACAATGTAGGGGCTTAGATTAAGTGCCCCTAATTTTTAGGACTATAAGAACATACTAACTAAGCAATCATGTGTACAATGCCTGGCGATATATGCCTTTAAGCATACAAACATAACAGTTCCTGTCACCCTTTTCAAGCACTTAGTACTCACTTACCAAACTGAGCAGGGCAGTAAATGATAACCCTGGTGCAAATCTGTGTCTACACATCCAGGCATCAAGACTAGTCTTAAAGGTAGCCAAAGTCATGCTCTGTTTGATCTGTAGAGGTGAAATATTCCAGACGCTAGGAATAACTTCAGTTAGGAACCTATCCCTACAGTGAGTCTTGTCTATTTGTTAGTGTAGAGTTAAGTATTTTAGTACAGATGTTTGTAGAACTGCTGTTTTGAGAAGAAATAGTAGGTAAGAAAGGACTGGGTCTTTCATGGCTCAGGACACAGGTCACCTAACAGCAACCTTTATGCTACTGATTAAAAAGAGAGTTTTGCTAATCTAGCAGGGTAGTTGAAATATTTAAAACCTTTAGTTTTCTTAGAAATCTCTGGGGCATAAGCTGATGTGAAGTAATGGTGCTTCTAACAAATAAAGATACTCCCACACACTTACCCAAGGGTCTGAAGACATGATAGGTGTTAAACCCTAGTATAAAGAGAGTGCTATAATTGCATTGAAACTATCAGTAACTGTACAAATATGAATGTGTTGGAGTTGCAGGAGGGCCTCAAAGTCTGGCATCTTTTTATATAGGCTTCTAGCATTAAGTAGTGTCACCATGTGTCAAAAGCCTTGGCCAGGTCAAAATAAGAAGCATATCCAGAGTTACCACTGTCCATACCCTCTGTAACATTTTCTTTTCAAAGTTTACTAAGTTTGAGAGGTAGGCTCCACTAGGCCTCACTCTTCACAATCTCAAATTGAGTGGGGCCTGCATCACTTCATTGCCTATGGCTGCATAGATTAGCTCTGCTATAATATATTCCAAGGGTTTGCAGAAAAGTCTAGTGAGGCTGCTGAACCTATAATTACCTGGCTCTATAGAGGAGTCACCATTGTGTGGAGACTCACAGTCACTGTTCTGCAGGCATCTGACACAAATGCTGTGGATATTCTGAGGTAAACATTTTAAGTAGAAGCTTGGATAATACATACTTGGCACTGATGAGATTGCAGCCTGGTAAGGTTCCTAGGTCCAACCTAGGTGGGAGGATGGCATAATGGTTAAGGTGTTTACCTTACAGACACAAGGTGCAGGATTTGATTCTCACATGGGGTAATTGGCTAGGCTTGAAATGGCCCACAAGGGTAATTAGCCTAGTACTAACCTATGGTATGTTATCTGGTCCAACAGAAATATTATTTCTAGCCATTGACATGCAGTCTAAGATTGTTCCAAGGTGATTTCTAGGGAAACTAAATTTTCAGTGATAGTGGGGGCAACAATGTGGCTAGGTGGGATAAAGTTTGGGACTGGAATGTGAATTTTATTTTGAATGAGCTCAGTGTATTGGTGGACATTATTCCTTAATTTCCTCACACAACTAAAGAAATATTTCTAGTTTACTTTGGAGTCTGCAGTAACCTTAAGTATTTATTCTGCTTTACATTTTTTCAATAGAGCTCATAGGTTCCTTGCTGGCATGTTGTTCATTGTGGTCTTGCAGCAGGATGATGGCTCCTTGCCGGCATGTTGTTCATTGTGGTCTTGCAGTAGGATGATGGTTCCTTGCCGGCATATTGTTCATTGTGGTCTTGCAGTAGGATGATGGTTCCTTCCTGGCATGTTGTTCAATGTGGTCTTGCAACAGGATTATGGTTCCTTGCTGGCATGTTGTTCAATGTGGTCTTGCAGTAGGATGATGGTTCCTTGCCAGCATGTTGTTCATTGTGGTCTTGCAGTAGGATGATGGTTCCTTCCTGGCATGTTGTTCAATGTGGTCCTGCAGTAGATGATGGAAATTTCTTAACGTTTCATTTTCTTCCTTCTTTTATTGTTTAGTTTATTAAAACGTGAGTTATTAATGCAGGAGTTTAGGAATAGAAAGAACATGTTTTGCCAAGTTTTTTAATTGGTTCAGGGCTTCTAGTTTATTTAGTACATTGCCTTAAGAAATAAATGTGATCTTCACAGAGAATAAACTAAGGGAACGGTTTTATTCTGCAAATGTAATTGCTTGCAAGAGATGGCATTTTAGTAAGCTTCTGAAAGTTAAATATAACATTCTATGAAGAAAGGAGGTAATTCATAATACACTCTCACGCACGCACACGCGCATGCACACACAGACACACACACACACGTCACACTGTTTTTCTGTAATTCCTGACTGCCAGTTCTTGCATTGATAGCCTGATTTTTATTTGTCCATGGTTCCTTCATATTTTACTATGAACCATGCTTACTCCAATTTCAGGGATGTCCATTTGCTCAAAATATGCCACTCAGCTGAAGTAATGGAGCATAATTTGCTTCATTCAACAGTCAATATTAATAACAAAATGTTTCTTTTAAGTAAGGAAATGAAAACCTGTCTCCTGTTGCAGAGGATGAATTTCCATTTGCAATGTGGGGACCCAAGGTCTAGGTGCATCCTAGGAATTGTATAGCTAACTAGGGAAAGGCTTGAGAGGACAGAGGCTAACACATGTAACCCAATAAAGGTATGGTGACCTGCAGCTGTTGGATCACCTCCTAGTTTAAACCAGCTGGACATCACTAAGACTGCAAACAGGACAGGGATGCAGACAGACATTATGCACCCCACTTAGATTGGAGAACGGTGCACAAGTGCTGATGTTGCTACCTATCTGCATCCCCTAGGAATAATATGCATATAATTAAAACCCCCCTGGCAAACTTTATCTGGGAAAGCCATGATTTCTCCCTTTGGAAGAGCAGCTAGACATATAAGGATAGCTGGGATTAAAAACATTAAAAAGGATGTAAATGATTATGTAGTAATTACTTTGTTAACAGTTTGAGTGTGACACACCAAGTTTAATTCACCAAAGAGACATTAAATTAAGTAACTCTGGGATGCATACCTTTAATCTTGGAAATTAGTAGGAGGGATTTTGTTTTCTTTTATCACTGCTAGTGACAAAACTAGATTACAAAAGAAAGGAAACAAACAGAACTGAAACGATAATTGTTTAGCTACTTGTCAGGGCAAAGTCACCTCCTTTCAAAGCTGCTTGAGAGGACTACCATCACGTTATGGCAAACGTTTGCTTCATAATGGTACCACTTTCACTCAGACATATTATGGGATCATGCCGTTGCTGTAGCAGAACTGATTCTTTCAGACTCATTTCAGGATGTACTTCTTAACATGTTATAAACTGTTTAATGCATCTTTCACCTCCGCCAAGTTTTTATGTGTAATTTTATTGTTAAAATTATAAGTATAACAGTATGGTATTTGACTAGTTCTGCTAAGCTGTTTCATGACCACTTGTAAAATAAATATAGATTTAATTTACATTATGCATACTTCCATGATCCCCTGTGGGCATTGTAAGCTTTTTGCAAATAATACCTAAAGGAAATGAAATTTGGTGCTTCTGCTTTCGCATGAGAAAATAATTTTACAGATCATTTCAGTTAGAGCAGCCTAATGTTCTAAAAATGTCATGGAGCAGAAAAAGACTTGCAAGGATGTATATAGAAAGTCCAAATAGCTAAAGTAACCATCACAGATGTACTGCTAAATTAACCGCTGTAACAAACTGCTAATGAGATAACTTGGCCCACAGGCAAAAAACCTAGACTTTGAGAAACACGCTGATTTTTCTAGGGGAAAGATTGCAAGAGTACTAACAAATGGCATTAAATATTCAACAATAAAGTTTTAAAGTATTAAAAATGCTCCTGTTGCTAGAACTGTTGATTTTTGTCTACTGAAGTTTTTGAGCTGCATATTCTATAATGCCAAACAACACACTGCCCATCAGGAACTATACATCTATACTGAAATATGAATAGTTTAGCAGACATATATATTTTTTTATTTTAGATAAAAATATGAGATTAAAATCACAAAAAAATCATAATTACAATTTGCTGACATCTTTCTGGCAGTTATCAAAGAGGATTAACGTTCTGAGTTGCTAATGAACTGCTTCCTGCAGTCGTGGGTACAGGGTTTGAATCCTTCTACATTCATTTGCCTACTGTGTGACTCTGAGCAGATCTCATAATGAGACAGTGTTCCTGGGTTGCATGTGAAAATGGAAACATATCAAGTGGGCTTATCCAATTAAAAAAGAATACATTAAAACATTTTTCATATGAAAAGTGGTATAAGGATGTCTTACGTGTCCAGCAACCCACAAAAGCAAACTTCTGTAGCCCAAGCAACTAGAAGAAAGGGTGTTAGCTGACAACTTTTATTTGGATCAGATTATTTTGTCCATTGCTCAAAGATTATAAAATCTGTCTATGATATTCATGAATTATTTCATGAATAAAAATGTTACAGGTATGAAAAAGGTCCAGCTGAATCAGTCCACCAATCCAGTGTTTTCTTATTGTATGAACAAAACACCCTATCCATAAAAAAGAAAGCACATTTTACAAAGCTGGTTATATCATGCAAATTCATTCATCTAACAGACTGCAAAGAATTAATATAACAAAACATAAAACCATCATTCTTAAATATTTTATATGCACTTTGAAATTCACATCCCATGTGTTTTTATCTAAATACCCACGATGCATCAGCTTTTGAACAACAATGTCATTGTCATAGTGGGTGCCATGATTTTTCATACATCATATTGTAGTACATTGCTATTGTCTAATTAATTAATATTTTCATGTGTGTGAGAATAGTTTGGTGAAGCCATGGAGAATAACTTTCAGATAGTCTCAAAGAGTTTCTGACAAACTGTTGAGTGAGGAGGGTGGCTACTATACTGCACAAGATGTTCTCAACAAAGGTGGAGGAATGAAGACCTAAAAAGAAATATTGTCAAAGGGGAAAGTGACACCCTGAGGAACTCCTGAATCCAGTGATATGTCCCCCTCAGAGGAAGCAGTGCTAGAGGCAGAAGGTGAGATTGAATCCATTTCGGTAGATGAGGTCATTATGTCAACTAAACAGCTCTTCTTTGGGAACGGTATTGGGCTGGATGAGATCCTTCTGGAAAGTCTGAAGGAGCTCAACATTATTGGAATATCAAGGTCGCTGTGCCTTTTTAATGTGTTGTATAAGGCCATGACTACACTTACTGACTAGTAAACTAGGTGAGAGATTCTTATTTTCAAAAAAGAGGATAAGTACCATTTATAGTGAGAATACAGAGTTTAGACTCTCTTGCCAGGGTGCAGGAAAGGAAACTTCATCCAATAGTCAAGCCTTTAATTTATGATGACCACTGCAGATTCCATCCTAGCCATGGAGGCTTGAATCAGCTGTATGTCCCTGCATAGATATTGTAGGCATCAAGGATGCCTGGCAAGAATTTCTGTTTGTGTTTAAAGGAATTGGAGAAGGCATACGAGTGTGTACACATAAACATCTTGTGGGAAGTATTATCATATGACTGTATACCCAAAAACATCTTGTGGGAACTGCAAGACAATTTGAGTCCCTTGGCTATTACTGCATATTGTTCAGTCCCTGTATTAGAGGAGAGCTGTGTCCATATTCCCAACATTAGTTAGACAGAGTCAGGGAGGTCAGTGGATGTCAACAAGTGTGTATCTTTTTTTTAAACACCTTTATTGAATTATCACTTGTAGAACCACGGTGGTGGTGCTGCGGTAGCACTGTCGCCTCACAGTAAGACGCTGTCCGGTTCGATTCTCAGCTAGAGCATCTTCTACGTGGAAACATGCTCTAAATGGGCGTACCTTCATTGAAGATTGTGCATCAGGGCTGGTAACTTGGCACATAAAAATCAACTACCAATCATTAGCAGACCGGAGTTCCGCTGTGGCAACCCCTAACCGGGAAAAGCCAAAAGACACAACATTGAATTATCACTTGTGACATAGGGCAAATTTACATTTATACAAAAGTAATCAAACTGGATTAACATTAACAGACATTATATTGACATATATTGCTATACATTAACCTAAGCAACATTACATAAATTATTAATTTCCTGCCCTTCTTTTTAAACAATCACATCTTTATTAAACCATCACTTATGACATATGTAATCATATAGTTAAATAAATGAAAACAAACCACAGTGACACAGTCCTAGTTGCAAGCATTTTAGATCACAAAGCATACTGACACACTCCCAGTTGCAAACATTATACATCACTTATAATCTACCCCATAATTTTCAGTCGAACATTACATAGCTCATTTAAGTCCTGTCATCTTTTAAACGTCATTTCTACCCTCTATGTATTGTTCCTACAATTCTCATTTTCCTATGTAGTTTGCTCCCACCCTTTTCTAAAGATCTCAGTTCCAATTGTTTTATCTCTGTTACAATATTCACTACTTCTAATATAGATGGTTTATATTTTGATTTTCATTTTCAAGTAATTGCTTTTTTGGCAGCTACCATAATTAGACACAGCAGGGCCTTACCATGTCTAGGCACTTCCGATTCTGTATCATAGCTCAGAAAAATCATCTCCCTCATCACATCAATCTGCCCACCCAGCATCTACAACAGTGCATCCCACAGGGAATCCTTAAAGTCTGCCAACCCACCGCAAACCCATAAAATATGTTCCCAAGTACCTCTTTCTTCCCCGTCACACCTCCAACATTTGCTGTCTACCTGAGGAAATATTCCCTGGCATCTACTTGGGGTATAAAAATATGTATGTAAACATTTCCAAGCAAAAATCCTAAATCTTCTTCATTTTCTTGTATATTTGGGAGACATACATATATATCCTTCCATTGTTTCTTTGTGAATTGCTAATCCAGTCTCTCTTCCCAATCCTTTCTAACCTCCTCTGATTGATTCTTATAGTTATCATGTAATATTGTATGTGTTCTACTAATTACTCCCTTTTTAATGTCAGCTTCTGTTCTAGATTCTGCTGAAAACTCTACCAGTGCTGGTCTTTCGTTTAGGACCTCCCCCCCATTTCTTTCTCTTTGCCTATAATCTGATATCAATCCTTGATAGGGAAGGCAATCTCTGACCTGCAGTCCAAATAAATTCTTGGCTTCTTCCCATTCTATTACCTTTCCCTCTCTAGTTATTTGCTCCCAATACCTTGGTTCCTTTGCCAGTTTTCTCCGATAAATTCTAGCCCCTCTTGCCTATTGTCTATATCCCTAATTGCAGTTATCCCTATCGGCAGAGTCTCCTTTCTCCATTCCTGCGTTGGCTTAGTTCTTGGAATACTTTATGCTACTTTACCAACAAGTACATTTCTTGTATATCCTTCTGTTTGTGTTTCACTAACAAGATATTAAGGTATAACCAAGGTTTAGAGAGTATTGAATGTGAAAATGTAAATAATGCATCTTTGTTGTTTACCAGTAATACTGTTCTCCTAACTTAGGGGGTCTGAGAACTCCAGGATGCACTGGAATAAATCACTGTTGAGTGTGAAGTAGCTGCAATGTAAATCAACACGTCCAAATTGGAGATCATGGTTCTCTCTCAGAATATAGCAAACTGTTCTCTGCAGTTGAGAAGCAGCTACCTCATTTGGATGTATTGAAGTGTCCTGGGCATTTGTTCTTAAATGGAGATTGAAGGGACTGGGAAACAGGCCAGTAGACAGGTGCAGCAGTGGGACGTACTGCAGTTATTTCACCAGACTGTAGTGGTGAACCAAGATCTGAGCGAAAGAAAAATGATCCCAATGTGCCTGCTGTTCTATGTCTCCATTCTCATCCAGGGCAATGAGATTTGAGTAGTGACTGAAACGGGAAGATCATAGATTCAAGTGGCAGAAAAGAAGAAATTGCACCTGGAAAGGGTCTCTGGACCAGTCTAATTACCTGGTTATCAAATATTAAATAAATAAATAAAATAAGAAATAGTGTTCCTTTATAAGATAGCAGACCTTACTCTGTACAGATTAAGGAGCTCATTAAAGATGGAGCAACTTAACAGAACAGCCACTGTTCATCTTTGTTGATAGCAGTCAGACATGGTGGTTTGGGTACGCTATAAGTTTGCCACTATAGTAGGTGTATCAGCATGAATCATGATGAAGAGATTACTGGGCAGACCCACCCGATAACATAGCCAAAGGATTGTATCTGTCAATCTGACTTGTAACACATTGGAATCTCTCGACTTGAACTTAAAACTGCTTATAGGAACTGGGAGGTCTAATTTACCTTACCTGGCTTCTTACCACCATGATCCTTACAAAGTCTGTTTGTCAATGTCTAAAATAGCCATGTTGAGAAAGTCACATGATATGATGAAGATCGTTGTGTACAGCTTGTCAATGTACAGGAATATCAGGGGGTGGTGCAAACACAGGGTGACTGCTAGGCTACAAAGAAGAACGTGAATTTTGCATTTCTTTTTTTTCAATATTTCCCATTTCTCCAAGTGTGACTTTAGAGTTAGTATATATAAAGATTGGGGATTGCACCCGCATTGGGAGTGCAGGAAGCTTTCCTCTCTGCAAAAAATTAAAATGTGTATTTCCAGATCCTTTGTGTATTACTTGTCTGGAAAAGTGATGTTTTGCAAGTTTAGAGCAGCAATTACAAATATGTTGACATTTCAGGATATGATAATTTGGGTGTCATTCACTCTGTTGAATCAGCTGCTCATTGACAGAGATGACACTGAAATGTGATTGACTCTGCTATTCATTGAGAGTTTACAATTTGGTATGAATGAAACAGGAATAACATGCAGGTAAGGTAAATGTGGGATTGGAAAACTAAGAGAAAAACCTGCTATTATGAAGGTTTTGGTATAATACCATAAGGGATGGGAGTATTTGTACAAGTGTAGACAGGTCAGGGTTAAGTGACAGCATAGTTGCAGTGTATGTGTGATGGTGTATGTCTGTGTGTCCACACTGTCTAAAGTAGTGGAAGTGCTACAAAAAAGTTTTTTGAAAAGTAAGATGCAGAGTTAGGGGTACAGGCAGGCTTACAGTTAGGGGCAGGGCCAGGGTTAGCAGTTGCTGGCAAAGGGGTCATTTTACTATTACCTGCTAAATCTTCCTTTTGTGACCATTTTACTCATAGATGTTTTGAGTTTTGTAACATATTGAATTTTGAAATGCTGGTGTTGATCATTTGAGTTTCAACGTATTTAAATTTTGATAATTCAATATATGCTGAATATTATATAGTAGAAGAATAATTCATGTTTATCATTGTTGAATATCATTAAAATTTCAAAACTCTTTCCAAAATGTATTTTCTTCCATCGAAAAGGGAATACATTTCTGTTCTACATGACTGCTGAATTCTAATGATGAATATAATGAGTATTTTTCAGCCCTTACATTCCGATGCAGTTAAACCATCACAACAGCCTGTACATGGGTATGTTGGTTCTGTATAAATAAATATTCTCATTCCATGTAACAAATCTTTTCATCTGTAATTTATGTTACTATTAAAATCCAAAATTATACACACTAGGCATATTATAGTTGTACAAATGCATAGTTAAGCAAAAGTATGTACTTTCAGTCCTCACAAATGTAGTATATATGTTGTATGTACAATCCTAATGTATTGCTGCCCTTTCAAATGGGATAAAATACTAAAGCTGAAGCAATCTAAAAAAGCATGCAATGCATCTTAAAACTGCATGTTACTTTATTATATATAACTGTTCTACGTGCGAGGCAGTATATGTACATGCAGATGAAGTACAAGGTTTACGGTTTTGGCAATACTGCCAACAAGGAATCCGGAAATTTGATTGGAAATTAGTGCAGATGATTAAGGTTTAAAACTGTTACTATCCTGCTTCTTGCAGTCCTGGTTACACAGTTTGATTCCCTCTTTCTCTATTTGCCTGCTTTGTGATTTTGAGCAAGACACAAACAGACAGTGCTCCCTGGTTGCTGGTAAAAGGGGGCACTTGTCTCCAGTGGTCTTACTATGTTAACACATAAATCAGTAAATATTACTACCTGATTTTGTCCTCTGATCGAAGGAAGTTTTTATCACTGATATAGCAAAAGTGCCTTACACTTTGTTGACATCAGTAATACTGGTCACAAATTGTACTCATTTTGTCAGACCATATACCACCCACAGACTTCTACATATTGCTGGATAAACCCATGACCGCAGGGAGGACATGCGGACTCTGCACAGAAAGCAACCCAGCCAAGAATCAAACCAGAGAACCTCTTGCCATGAGGCGACAAGGCTAACCGCTGCACCACCACTGACATTAGTAATACTAGCCACAAGTTGTACTCATTTTATCAGAAAATATACCACCCACAGATGTATACATATTGCTGGTTAAACCCACATGAGTATGCATTATTTTTTTTTCATTGTTCATTATTGTCCATGATACATTCCATTATAGGTAATAAATATGCATATTATTGGTTCATAGGTAGGTACTAGGCTATCGGCCCAAGGGCCTACGTAAGCCTAGCCAACAAGGTTCCCTGGCTTATGCCACCCAAGAAACTTATTTTCCTATGCCACTGTCGAGCAGAGACAAGATCCCCGGGGTGCATTTCCTATTTCCCATCCACTCATCAAGATTTTTCTTGAAGAGTGCTAATGAAGAACTTTGCTTGACATAGATGGGTAGCCTGTTCCAGAGTATGGGAAGTCTCTGGGACAAGAATCTATCCCTCCAGCATGTCCTGTTTATTGTGGTGACAAGGTTTAGGTCCCTAGAGCGTGTAGCTCAGAGGGATTGGGATTTCTTTAGGTGTAGCATGTCCAACAGCACTGGGTTTGACATAGCTTTATATGTTAGGCAGAGATCACCTCAGAGTAGGCAATATGCTACGGAGTAAAGCTGGAGTTTTTTGTGGCGGTCAGTGTAGGGCATTTGTTTGAGGCCAGTAATCCTCTTTGTGAAGTACTTCTGTGGCCTTTCCAGCTGCTGCAGATGTCTTGTGAGGTACATTCCAAAAAGGGGGTTGTACTCTATAATGGGTCTAATGAGTGTTGCATAGAGGGGAACAATGACCTATTTTTTCCTGGATGAGAACCCTTTTATGATGAGGTGTGCCACGTAGAAGGACTTCCTGACCACTGTGGCGATGTGACTACTGTCCACCTGGGTCCCAAGGTCTCTTATCACACGTTCGGTGTTAAGTAGATTGCTGCCTATGTGGTAGTTCATGGGTACAGAGTTTTTACCAAAGGGGATGACACTGCACTTTTTGGCATTGAGCTTGAGGCCATGGCTCTGACACCAGGCATCTGTCTCAGCAAGGCCCTTCTGTAGGATGTCCACATCATTTGGGGACTTGACTATGTCTCCTAGTTTGCAGTCACCTGCGAACTTTGTTAGCCAGAGGCCTTCTGTGTTAGCCTGTACTTCAGAGAAGTAGATACCAAACAGGAGAGGTCCAGGACGGAACCCTGTGGTACTCCACTTGTCACTGCTTCGAGGTCAGATTTGGAGTCTGCAACTTTTACAGTGTGGGTTCTGTCAGTGAGCTGGTTGGCAACCCATCTTGTGACATAGGGATTTATACCTAGTTTAGTGAGTTTAGCTATAATTCCAGAATGGGGGATGGTGTCAAAAGCCTTAGCAAGGTCAAGATAGGCTGTGTGAACCACCTTACCCTCATCTACGGCTTTGGTGACTGCCTCAAATAAGTCGATCAGGTTCAGGAGGCATGATCTGCCTTTCACAAACCTGAACTGGGTGGGATCCAGAGTTTGGAGGTTACCAATGTCTTTGTTTATGAGTTCCATGATGACACGTTCCATGGTCTTGCAGACCAGGCTCGTCAGGCTAATAGGTCGATAGTTCCCGGGTTCAGTGGTGGCTCCCCCTTTGTGGAGTGGGATAACTGTTGCTGTGCACCATTCAGTGGGCACAAAGCCTGATGCAAGGCTATTATTGAACATGGTGCTTAAGTGGGGAGCCAGTTCATTCTGAAGTTCGTGTTGCAGCCTGGGATGTTGTCCGGTCCCATGGATGCTGTGTTTTTGGCTTTAGAGAGTGCACCTTTTACCTGCGTACTTGTGATTACAGGGACTCTGCATTCTTCCTCTATAGATATGGGCCCTTTAGGAGGTGGGGGGTAAAGTTAGCACTGACCCTATCTGCCAGGATGTTGGCAATATCAGAGTTGGTTCTGTAATTTTTGTGCCATTGTGCTGTAACTCAGAGCAGATCTGGGTGTTGCTATAGCGATTCTTGACATAGCTATAGAATGCTTTGTGGTTGTCCTTAGAATTAGTGGTGATTTTGTTTTCGTAGCTAGCTTTGGAGGATCTTATAAGGGATCTCAGCTTCTTACTGAGGCTGACCAGGGAGCTCCTCCACTCATGGGATTTTAGTCTTTTTTGCAACAGTTTCTTCCTTCTGTTGTACAGTTTGTTTATGGCAGGGGACCACCAGATTGGTTTCCTTTTTTTGGAGGATAGCATCTTGGTTCTGTTTGGAATAGCACAATCCATGCACTCGTGTAAGTGCTTATAGAGTGCATTTGTGTAGGATTCAGCAGTTGTAACTTTATTGGCCATCTGCATGGGTGTCATGAAGTTCACCACTTCTGTCTTAAGAAGCATGAAGTTGGCTTTGGAGAAAATTTTTAACGTAGTTTCCATAATGGGGGGGGGGCAAGATGTGGATATCAAGGGTGATTAGCTTATGGTCGGATTGGACCAATGAGGAGTTGACTTCAGGTGTGGAACACTGGTCACTCATGTTGGTAATGACTAGGTCTAGGATATTGTTGCCCCTGGTGGGGGTGTGGATAACTTGATCCAGGGCATTGGAGTTTATGAATTCCAGAAAGCATTGAGCTAAGGAGTTGGTACACAAGTAGTTTTCCCAGTTAATGCTGGGGTAGTTGAAGTCGCCCATTATTAGAGTGTTTGGTTGAACCCTAATATTTTCCAGTACATCAAGAAAAGAGGAGTGGGAATCCTGGGGCATGGTGGGGGATCTGTAGCAAGCTACAATTTGGATTGCAATTTTGCCCAGAGTTAGTTGCACTTGGATAACCTCGGATGCATTATGCTGAGCAACTAGCCTGAAGATGTGGATATCCTTAATGAATATGGACACTCCTCTGCCTTTGGTGTTTCGGTCCAGGTTATATGGCCGAAAAGTGTGGTATGAGTTATAGCCTGGTCATGCAGGAGTGCTCTCTGGAGCCTTGAACCAGGTCTCAGTCACTGCACAGATATCGATGTTCTCCATTTTAAGGAGTGCCTCGAGTGAGTGCATTTTGAGATTTAGACTTCTAGCATTGAGTAGCATTACCCTCAGTTTTTGCTTGCCTGTTCCTGTTACGGTGGTTATACTCAGGAAATCAACAACAGCATTTACTGCAATAATCTTTTGTTATATCACCAATTATATATCACTTGATAGAGCAATTTGTAAATACCATACTGCTACCCCGCTCTTCCTAAACTGATACTGTTATATCAGAAGGCATTTTTTTCAAGTTCTCCTCTTCAGGATATTTATTCATAGAATAAGAGACTAGCTTATATGTTTACTTGTTTAAACCAGTTACTTCTTAAACATTTAGTCCCAGAAGTAAATGGAATCTTTTTAGAAATAACAATTGGAAATCACACCTTTACACATGCCACCTATTTATTCCACAATAATTTAATCCTATTAAAGATTTTCACATATTCTTAAAGTATGCTATATTCCTCTTCTCCTGTCAAACTCAATTTATTGTAAAGCTCAGTTTTAACAGGTACTTTGACCCAGTTTCCTCAGAACCCCTCTATCAGCATTCAGGCAAGCATGGCTGATATATTGCCCATTGATGATATAGTACTGCAAACCTTTCCATACCTCCTCCATTGCTTTCCTTACAGAAATAATATATAAACTAGCATCATTTCAGTATCTATATATAATATTTTTATGGTGGAAACGAGGGCATCCAGCAAAGAGGTGGACGGATTGTGTGAGAGAAGATCTGCGACAGTCAGGCAGCTAACGCAACACCCAGACCCAATGTAGAAAAAGTGAAAAAAGGGTGTTAATGATGATGGCATTTTTTATGACTTTATATGTGCATGCCAGGCTATCTGCAAGGATTGTAGGAATCTTACAAAGACTAGCATTACTTTCCTATTGTAGTTTTTAGACCTTATATGTTTTGTATGAATAACCCAGAGGTAGACAGAACAAAAAGTATGCTGCGAGGTTTACCTGTTGCTCCTATCAATGAGGGACATGGGTGATAAACTGGGGGTGAATTTCTGGTTCTATTTTCATTTTAAAGATAGAAAGCAAATCATCTAGACCTCGTCTGCCTAGAATGTTACACACATGGAAGTGGTTTCATTCTTAGAACATTCTATTATTGTATACTTCCAGAATATCATACCCTCTGTAACATCAGATCCTCAGCCTTGCTTGACCATCAAAAACCTAACAGGTAAGCCAGACATAAAGCATTGCATTGCTACAACAATTGGAAGAGCCATTGAAACAAAATGCTCCTCATCAGATCAAGCTTAACTTTATAACACATAAACTTGCTTAGTTCTATGTTGTCTTCCATTCTAATTGGACTTTACAGCATATAAACACCTCTGTTTACCAAGTACCTACCTCCACTGCTGCAGCCTTAATCATTAGTTTCAGATGTTCATATATCCTTTCCTTCTTCTCCCCTACTTAGGGCAAGGAATTCCCAGATATATTCTTTCTTATTTGGTCTGCCTTCATTGTTATCTCACCTCATGCTCTGAGAAATAACACTCATTATTATCGAAATAAACAATTTCAACTCCCCTTGTTCCCAATACATTCCTCCTATTACCATCAAATGCATTCATTTTACTTCAGTCGGGCATCTTTAATGTAACAGTTTTATTGGAGCTGCATAACAGTCCTCCTGCTGTAGCTTAACTTGCTGGACTTCACCTTATTACCAGCCCCTCTCTAACACCGGAGAACAGACAAACTCATTTTACTTCCTTATGTCTGGCAAACAGTTTTTAATAGCAAAAGTTGCTGTTTGTAACATCTTTTCATAGTGAAAGCTACAGTTACTGTTTGTGTTATTTAAATCAGCTGTTGTTTTGACATCTTCAAAACAGCAGAAGTTACTGATACTTTTGCTGCTTGTACCATTTAAATTTGTTCTGTTAACCGGGGCAGGTTCTGCTGTGGGAGACATGGGTGATAAACCGGGAGTAAATTGCCAGTATTCTAAGTGTTCCACTCACCCGAGTGAAGAGAAGTAGGAGCTGCTGATTGGCTGTTTGACTGCATTGCTCTCTGTTTAAAGTGTTGTGCATTGTATGTAATTGCTCTTCATTTGGCTGTGCTGCATTGAGCTGCACACAGTGCGTTCCATAGACACAAGTCCCTGATTTTAAATGCTGTCTATATTCTTTATGGTCCCCATACTATTGTCTCCTACAATGAACTATGATATTACATGATTGCTCAGCCCTCATCATAGCATAGTCCAGGAGCACTATGATGCTCCAAGTTGCAAATTCTGCCAACTAGATGAATGGAGACATGATTTCCACTCAGCTATATCCTCTGCTCCTCTCACATTTTATCATGTCCTCCCCTCATCTGAAACTAGCAGCACTACTCTGGACCTTACTGTTGCAATCTGACCAAGGGTAAACCAAGTATTTGGTAATCCCTACAGTAGGCACTGAGTTAGCTGTAAAACAAAACATTAATGGAAAAGTGGGATCACAGTCTATTCTTATGACATCTGTTACAGCTTATTTGCACTAGGAACTTTAAGGCAATATACAAACTGCTTCATTCTTGTTGAAAGCTAATTGCTATTAAAATGCACTGACACTACATGTAAGCAATACAGAGACCTACTACATTTGGAAGTTAATCACTCAACAAAACACTCTGTCAGCACCCAGCAGTTTGGCAGTACCCACACTAACTTTTCAACAGTATGTCACTAATCAGATAATAAATCTTCTCATGCTGAGGTGCTACAGAAATTCTCCAAATGCCATAAAGTCCTGCAAGGGAAGAGTCAGGTACTGCTTTACCAGTTGCATGTATAGCATCCTCCAACACAAATGTTGCTAAGAAGAGTCACCAAGCTGTCACAGCTAAGCATTAAAGTCTTTTCATTTAGTCAGCGTGTGCACACACACATACACAGACACACACACACACACACACACACACACACACACACACACACACACAGCAATGCTGTAGTAACATGTTATGCCATTGTGAGACACACAAAAGTGTCACTCAACAGGCTGAACAAGGAAAGGGTGACAGTCAAATGCACTGAGGTATCAGGATATGACAAGCTACTAGGCCTCTCAAGTCCATTCATACAACATGATCATTGTCTACGCAGGTGTAAATGACTGAAAATCCACATCATTGGATTATATGAAGACAGACAGAGTGGAACTCTCCAACTGTGCTTCCAAACCTGGTGCAAGTCATGAGCAGCAGCCTGTCATCACTGAGAAAGATGTCGCAATATAAGCAAAAGATAACTGACATCAGCAATTGGTATAGCTATTGGTATCATTCCGAGAGGGCCTGGTGTGTTTCTGCTTGAAAGAGTATACTTGGACACTCCTACGTGTTTCCCAAGAGATGGTCTGCTCCTGTTTCCTCATAACATTTTGTTAATGGCCAAGACTTTCTCTAGCCCAATACTCCCTTTTTAGCTGATGTTATTCAAACCTATCTACCAATTTAGTAAAACCAAAGTAGGACAACATAAAAATAAGGCCACTCAGTACAAGAGGTCCAGATAAGAATTTGCCCCTATAGAAGCCCTCCTGACCCTAGAAAATATAGGTGTCTGCATAATCACTGGAAACATGGTTCCAGTAGTGTGATAATGCAACGTTCTTGGCAAGATTCACTGTCTGCTATTCAGATCATATTCTGGGGATGTCTCTGTCACTGGTGGTGACATATCCACATTGGTCTGAAATTTTAAATTCCATTAAATCACTTTAAACAGACAGCAAAACAGTCAAACAGCCAATCAGCAGTTCCTACTTGTATTCACATATACAGCAAGATAAGGACCTCAACCTCCTCCACATCAAAGTTACTATCAGGAAGATCCCACACCATATCTTAACCAACTACATCACCCCTTCCATGACACCTACAAACATAACTCTGGTTTAAACAAACTATATAATAAAAGAAGGAAACTCTTCCCCCTTAGGAATAAACTAAAGACCTCACACTTCATAACTAAATTCAGGGAATTACACAAAGAACATCAGGAACAAAACTCAAATCTGCCAAGGAAGGTTGTGAACTGCAATTGCCTTTTTATCAAACACAACCATAAGTCAGCTTTGCTAGAAACCTTAGGAATATTACTCAGTAGTACATAGAGATGTTACATAACAATAACACCCACTCAGCTCCTGAAGACCTAGCCAACATATTAGCAGATACATTTACTTCTAATTTCTCCCCTGTTACTCCCGTATCCCCTCATTTTCCTGTGCATGACATGATGGCAGTATCCCTCCCCACCACACATCCCTCCAAGCAGGCCTAAAGGCTCTCGTAAAGGTAAAAGCACTTGATCTTTGGTGCCTGGTAATGTGCCTCCATGCATCCTTATCAGCATGAAGCCCTGTCTTATTAACCCAGTCTTGAACCTGCTCACTCTCAGCTTCTCCACTGGTTTCATGCCAAAGGTGTGGAGAACAGCTGTAGTTGCCCCCCCTTCACTAGGATGGTCACATTATAGATCCTGGCAGATATTGACCAATAAGCCTTACAAGTTTTTTCTGTCAGATAATGAAACACAACATCATTTTGGCCTTCAAGAACAATAATATTGATAGTCTGCAGTCCCTCAGTCCGAACCAGTTTGGGTTTGTGAAGGGAAGATCCTGTCTACTGCACCTAGTGGACTTCTTTGAAAAAGTCACTTTGCACTGAATGTAGGTAAATCAATACACATAGAATGCATGGCCCTGGCCAAGGCCTTTGATACAAATCCACAATCATGCATAATATATAAACTACTTCACTGTAATGAGAATACACATATATGACGTGCTGGATAGCTAACTGGCTCACAGGCAAATTTAGATTGGTGGTACAATCTCCTCTAAATGGCTTATTTCTGGTGGCATCTATAACCTCTGGATGCATCTTGTTGTCTTAGAGTCTTCATTTACAGGTTGTTCCTGAATGTACTTTACTAGAAGTATATATATTCAACAGTTATAATGTATTTTTGCTATAAGAGGATTCGGGGTTTTTTTGAGCATTTAAAAATGGAGTATTTCATTTTAGACAAACATAATTAAAATTTTCTAGTAAAATTGATTTCAAAATGTTAAATTCTTTTTTGCTTATATCCACAGAACATTTTTCTGAATAAAGACATTCCACATCAGACTTTTGTTGTCATGTCTCTAGCACCTCTTTGGTTGAAAACGCAACATCCGCATTGTAGTCTCATTGCTTTCTCGGACATAGTTTGCAGCTCAGTACACCAAACTGCTGATGTATACACAAGGCACAAGTTGGTACTGATGAACGATTCATATATTGTCAGTATAGTGTTGAGTCAATACATAGAATAAAGCCTGCATGAAGTCTTACAATCTATATAGCTGACAGGATAGGGGGATGAGTGGCAGTCCTTGTTACATCACTTTACTACCCTACCCTGTTCTGGCTGTACAACAGCTCTTCCCAACTCCTCAGGTATGATAATTCAGAGAAGAGGTTCCAGATTCGTACAATAAACAGCAAGTTTATTTTGTTTTTTTTTTTCCTTTATGAATGTATCCCAGGTATTAACCATACCACCAGCAGAGAGACAGCATTTGAACATCTTGAATGATGTCAGCCATTTGGTAGACAGACCACATTAGAAGAAGGCTTGATTTTGTTACAGAGGAACCAGTATGTCTTTGAATCACAGGCAGCCATTATGAAATTATGCATTACACAATGTTCCTTGCCCTTTGATGATAACATTCCATAAATATAAATGTTAAGAGGAGTTACTTTATAGGAAATACCAAATTAAAGGTATTTGTAGACAGTGATTACTACTAAATTAAATTCCACTATGCAGACTGAAATGGCTGTGGCAAATGTTAATAAGATTTATGGTGCAAATGTTAATAAGATTCTATGGTGCTCAGTAAGAGATGTAGAGTGAAGGACTGCAAAGGTAATGTTAGCATTATATAGAACACTCGTAAGGTGTCACCTTGACAAATGTTTTCCATTTTTGATCTAATTAAAATTAACTAGATTAAGACAAATGAAAGTACAAAAAGGAGAGCTTCCAAATGGCAAAGGTGTGTGTGGAGGGTTGAGTTACAAAGCAGAAATCCAAAAACTGGACACATGTATATGTCAGGTAGCAAGGAAAAGGAAATGTATAATTTAGGTGTACAATATGCAGAAGGTAAGTAGATGGACTTTATATGAAAAGACAGTGAGAAGAAGGGTTTGTATGGGTTTACTATGATTAATCACATTTCACTTAGCTTGCATGCAATTAATCACAATCAAAACACCAAGTACCACCAAGCAATCATTGTTTGCATGGGGCAGGCCCCAAACCTTAGATTTCTTCAAATGCTAACTCACCAAGTCCAATGTCACACAAGGACAGAAAACAGGGAAATGTATATCATACCGTTTCCCTTTCTTCATTTCCTGCAGCCAAAAACCAATGCCCAGCATCTACCCACTTCAGCATCAACGTATTTATGAAGTTGAAAAAATTCTAATCTTCAGGTAACTTTATTTAGAGCCATGATTAAAAGATGCATAACAAACAGCAGTGTCTCTGTTTTGTGTGTGTGTGTGTGTGTGTGTGTGTGTGTGTGTGTGTGTGTGTGTGTGTGTGTGTGTGTGTGTGTATGTATATGTGTGTATATGTATATATCTATATATATGTGTGTGTGTGTTTGTGTGTGTGTCTATATATATATATATATATATATATATATATATATATATATATATATATATATATAGGTCTACTATGTAATCTCGAAATACTGAAATCCCGAATTTCAGTATTTTGAAATTACATAGCCGAAAACCCAACCACAACATACAATGCTGAAACCGCATAACCGCGAAATTCAAAATCCCGAAGTTACAATACACATACAGCACACACATAAACATACACACAATTCCACCCTCAATCAAATAAATGATCCTACACTAGAGATAATAAGGGTGGGCAAGCCCCCCTGCACCCCCACACCCCCCCTACTTATATATTCTAACTCTGAGATCAAATAAACAGACACACAAATGAAACTCACACTCACACATTTTACAGTCCTCCCCACACACACACACACACACACACACACACACACATCACCGTCACAACACACACTTACACACACTAAAGCCCCTAACCAACACACTTACAAATACATACTTACTTAAACTTCTGCCGGTTTCGGAACTTTGAGTTTTCGGCTATGTAATTTCAAAATACTGAAATTCAGGATTTTAGTATTTCGAGATTACATAGTGGACCCATATATATATATATATATATATATATATATATATATATATATATATATATATATATATATATATAGTTGGTTTGGTATTCTGCTAGGGTATTTTGCTATTTTACGCATTGTTGCTTGTTAGTGAGGTAGCTATTAAATCATTGGTGGGTGGGCGGGGTGCAGCCAATATTAGAAAAGTGTTGTAGAAAATTTTTGTGTGATACTGTATCTAAAGCCTTCAACAGGTCTAGTAGTAGTACAGAAGTAATATTACCTGAGTCGATGGATCTCCGTACAATATCCATGAAGGAAATAACTGCAGTGCTTGTGCTGTGTGAGGGGCAAAACCATGTTGGATGGGGGTGAGTAGGTTGTTGTGTGTGAGATGGTGAGGTAATTGCATATGGATGCACTTTCGAGAAGTTTGGATAGTGGGGAGAGAACAGAGACTGGACGATAGTTAGAGGCTTCATTACAGTTACCTTCTTTGTGAAGTGGGGTGATGGTGGATTTTTTCCACAGGTTAGGGACATAGGATTAGGTAATTCAGCAGCTGATCAAAATGCTAACGGGGTATGCTATGGCCTTGGCAGCGAGTTTTAAGTATTTTGGTGCGAGGTCATCAGAGGCGTGAGAGCATAGTTTTGATTTACTGAGGAGTCTCTGAGTTTCTGTGGTTGTTATTGGTTGTAGTGAGAAGAGAACAAAGGAACAAAAAATGCAGCCAAAGACAGAACCTCAAGTAGAAGCAGTTCTCTTTATTGGATACAACCACAAGAAATGTTAAGCGCTTTCGTCCCCCATAAAATTACATGGGACTTCTTCAGAACAAAAAACATCTGGAGTGAGAAGAGGCTAGATGGTGTAATATTGCTTTGGTGAAAGGGAGAAGAATTATCTATGAGGGGGAAAGGATCTTTCTAAGTGAGGACTGCTTTTGTGGGGTAGAAGAGGAGGGCAAAAGGAATTTGATAAGGTGAGGGCAATGCTGTTTATTAAATGTGAGTTGAGCATAGTGACTATTTGTGACTGTTTTTCTGGGCATGGTTAAGGGTTTTGTTTGGTGCCAGGGTTAATGAGATTAGTGATGATTTTCCAGAATTCTTTTGGGTTATTTCTATGGTTATGGTTATGGTTACAGTTGGTTAGAGAAAGAGTTTCTCTTGTCAGTACATACTAACTTTTTAGCTTTCTTTCGTAACTGTTTGTATCTAAGTAGATTACATTCATTTTTGTTTTTATGCCATTCTTTCCAGGCCTTGTCCTTATTTTGTAGGAGTTGTTTAGTGGCCTTTGTTAGCCAGGGAACATGGTTTGATTTTACTCTTTTAGTATGAGGAGGGGGTTGGTTGTTGGGTGTGTCTAGGAATATCGTAATAAAATAGTATAAGGCATCATCCAATGGGAGAGTTTTTAGTGGGCGCTAATCTGAGAGTTTCAGAATGTTAATAAATTATTTTTGATCAAAATGTTTTAGGTTTCTGGTAGCTTTATAGATATGAGATTTGGATATGTGTGGAGCGGATCCATAAGTGAAAACATGTAAGTGGTCACTGAGCATATTGGGTGGGGTCTTTGGATTTGAATATTTAAGGGGATCTGAAACTAAGATCCAATTGAGGGTGGCTCCTCGTGTATTGCTGTTGTGCATTCTGGTAGTGTTGGTGATGAGTTGGGTGAACTTGTAGAGGTTTATGCTATTTGTTGGGGAGTCAGTTATTAAATCTTGCCAATTGATGTTTACATCTCCCATAATAATAGTTTTGTTGTATATATTTTCTAAGAAACCAAAGGAAAAAACTGTTGGAAAACAAAGAATGAATCACGGAGCTCCGTAAAACTCGATGCAGACACCAGACTGTAGTTCAGAACAAAAGAAAATTTAGTCTTTAATTAAGTGTACTATTTAAAATGTCCACTTTTCGTCAAGTGAAAATTCACTCAACTTCTTCAGAAAAACCAACAATTCGAAAGGCAACACCGTAAGCAACTGCCTTAATATAAAATACTACTGAATCACATTGGTTAATTACATTATGAAGTCACTATACAAACAATTAAAGGTATATACTTATAAATTGAACTCATTTGTAAAATAAAAATGAAATTAAAATAAGACTTCACAAATTAAATACTAAAATCTAACCGTACAACTCACATTTCTTGGATGCATAAAAATCATTCAATCAAAAACTTAAAAAGTTTATATATATAACTATCACATCTAACTCAATATAAACAACATACTAAATAGCAGCTAGGACATACATAAAGTGTATATGTATACATATAAACTGACAATAAAAATAAAAATATAAAAATATATAAAAAAAAATATATATATATATATATATATATATATATATATATATATATATATATATATATACATATATACATCTATCCATGTAACTCTAACACACCCTGTTACCTGGCTAAATTTTTCAGTCTAAGGATACACATTATCGAACTCATTTCATTATTGCCTGGGTAGAAACAGGCATTAGTTCTTAATTGCTATAATAACTCACACCTTTCTAATCTCAACGACTCAGGTCCACCTCTGATGTCCTTCTTAAGTTGTTGTAATACCCTAAATTTGAACTCATGTCCCTTGTTCTCTGCAGTATGCCTGGCTAATGCATTTTTTAATTTGCATTTATTAATGCAATATAAATGCTTATTCAATCTTTCACACAGCTTTCTGTCGGTTTTACCGACATAGAAAGCTTTACAAGTTGAGCAAGTAGCCAGGTAAACTACCTGTTTGGTAGTACAATCAAACTTACCAGGTGTTGTGTATTGTTTATTTCTTATCATAAACTTGGCGCCTACGTCTATATATTTGCATACTCGACACATATTACATTTAAACATTCCATACCTATGGGTTATGGGACTTACTTTAGTCTCTAAATTTGATTTTAAACAGTACCAAAATTAAGAAAATTAAACGGGACATTTGGGACTATCACATCTAACTCAATATAAACAACATAAAGGTACAGCATACCCTAAACCACCTACTTCACAATCGAATAATAATAATAATTTCCTGAGTGACAATAATGTGAGACCAGTTGCTAATGAGCCAGTATCGAATGCTGGTATCCCACCTGTACCATTGCCTTCTGTGTCTTTAGCTAACCACCATCAACAAACAGTGGCTCAAGACCAAACTTCTAGTAACGGTGTCCGTAGGAGTGACAGGATTGCTAATACCAACAAAACTACCAATAAGACCCCTGTTGATGGTGGGGCTACAAATGTTCCAAATCAAGTAAATTTTCGGAATTGAGCCTCGAACACCACATATACAAAGGCAAGAACAACAAGGAACAGGAGCAGGAGGAGATAATAGACTGTACTGTCCATGAAGCACCACCACCATTGAACAGTGGTAAATGTACTATTTTGAACAATTCATCTATGGATTTTAAAATTTTTAACTACTCAGACACATTTATTAGTGAGGATATGATAGAATTGTTAGCGAAGGGTTATACGTTTGTACCTACCACCCACTTTGAAATAGCAGCCACACTAATTGATTTGAAACTTTTCAGTCGTAGGCTAAATTTAACAGTATTGATGGGTGATCAATTAAATAGTAGCAGTGACTTTTATGTGTCAAGTGTATATAACCCTCCCTTACATCCACTCATATCTTTGTTTGAACAAATAACTGAACTCGATCTCCATAATTTAAAAGCAGGTTCTGACAATCCAGGTTCCTTTAAATATAAGAAACATAATGTTAGTAAAATGGAAAGAGATTCCTTGCAGTACTTACGTCAAGTTCCGGTCCGTTTCATGAAACCAGACAAAGGAGGTGGATTGGCAGTTATGAGTATCGACGATTATAACACGAGAATGAGTGCAATATTAGACAGTGATACATATGAAGAGGTTTCGAGAAATGAATTAAATGGGGTGTATCGTAAAGTGAGATCATTTATAGAAGATTTGTATATCTAAGCAAAAATCGATAAAACACTTTACAATTATCTAGTACAACCAGCCCCTAGGATTCCTATTCTATTCGGAATCCCAAAAATTCATAAATGTATCCAAGATCCTCCTATGCGTCCTTTGGTTGATGGCAGAGATAGTATTACTTACACATGTGCGAAAGTAGTTGACAGTATCCTTAAAAAGTATGTGACTGGTGAAAAACAGATTTCGAGGGATTCTTGGTCATTTTTAAAGAGTATAAGTAAACTCAAGTTTGATAAAGACCAGCTCATGGTCACTATTGATGTTAAAGACCTATACTCATCAATCCCCCATAATGAGGGTATTGAATGGGTTTCCATCATCCTAAGACACCTAGGGGCACCTCTTCCTGAGATCAATTTAGTTGGTGAACTTATCGATATAGTTCTTTCTTATAATTATGTTCTTTTTGACACCAGAATATACCATCAAAAGAATGGAGTGGCAATGGGCTCCCCTTGTGGTGCTAGCCTAGCCAATCTTGTAATGGCGTATTGGGAAAGGGAATTTGTACTGACTAATGCTGAGTATAAAGATCAGACTGAGTTCTATACTCGATTTTTGGATGATATCTTCATCCTGTTTAAAGGTACGCCAAGTGAACTAGAACAAATGCTAGTAATGTTTAACACTAGTACAGACTTTTTGAAGTTTACGTCCAGTTATAGCAAGGACAAAATTGCATATTTGGACGTAGACCTCAGTAAGGATTATACTAACGAGGTTTATATTTTGAAAATTTTCCGTAAGGATACCTATTCGAATGCATTCTTGGAGTTCTCTAGCTGTCACCCTTCACATCAAAAAATCAGTAGTGAAGAGCCAGCTAGTTAGAGCTGCCAGGATGACTTCAAGAGATTCAGATTTCATGGATGAATGTATGGTCTTACATTCTTTCTTTTCACAAAGGG
>NC_056728.1:416011166-416016166 GCF_019279795.1 Protopterus annectens | reverse complement strand
TAAGTGGATGGAAAATACAAAATTCACCCCAGGGATCACTCCAGTGGCTTTTCTGGACAGAGGCACTAGGAACCAAGGTTGGGTGGCATGATGCCAGGGTAATCCTATGGGCTAGGCTTGTAAAGGCTCCAGGGCCATTAGCCTAGTACACACCTATGAACCTATGTGAATAGCTGCATTTTGGTAACCAAGTAGCTGTGTAGCCTGAAGACCCTTTTCAGAAATAACCTAGGCCATGTGTTTGTGATGCCCAGCCCAAGAAATTAAGATGGAGTTTCCTTATTTGTTAAATATCATCTGGGATCTCTGTGTCTTATTAAGGAATACTCCCTCCTCAACTATTGTCCTAGGTTGCTGATCTTCCAAATTGTGGTGAGTGCCCACATTAAATGCTTTATCAGGATTTTCTATAGCCTTCTGCCTTTCCTGACTTGCCACAAGACCTGCTAATCGTCCTACCACTATGGAACAGTAAACACAAATCCGTTCTTTTATTGACCTTAATCTGAAGTGGTAAGGACATACCGTGGATGAGCTTAATTGGATCCTATTTAAACAGTCAATAGCCCACATTGTCATGTCAACACCTTCACAAGTCAGAACCATCATTCTAGTAACCAATTTACCTCAGATGTTGCCATTATTAGCATAGATGTTACAGTTTTATCCTACAGTCAGTGACCATTGTCCTGTGTTAACTAGATGGTATTTTAAGAAACAAAGTTTTCCCTAGTTGTTGTTATTACTGTTAAGTCTATTTCTCAAACAAGTGAATTCTGCCCTGTGAGGGCAGATTTATGTGAACAAGGTTCTTGCTAATTTCGTAATGTCATCTTATTTCTTCAGAAGAGGCACTTCTCACTAATTACTGCTAGAGAGCATTGGGTAACCAGGGTAACCATTTAGCAAACAGATTAAAACAGACATAAGAAACAATAAAACTATTTGAAGTCAAGTGGATGGTCATATTTATTCTTCTTCTTTGTGTGACTCTCCCCTTCTACATGACCCATCATAAAAAGATGTGTGTATTTTTTACCAATCATTTCCTTTAAGCATTGCATTGAAACATCTGTGAATAAAGCACTTAAACAAGTAAATATTTCCATAAAATTGCAAATGTGCTCAGTCTTGAAGCCAGGAAAACTACAGGTATCAACCTATTGATCCTTAAACTTGAGTATTCACTGCAACTTATGTCCCTCGGTTCCATCTGCAAAACTATTGAAAAAGGCTACAGAAAAGATATGTTTATTTAGTGTACTGGTAGGCAATGGGATGCTTAACTGCCTCCTACTCCAAAGGTTCAATTGGCTCTCAATTTTTGAGAGTCACTTTCTACCTACCAGAGCTTCTATTTATACATCTTAATTTGTTACTGCTCGCATGGCTAATATATTAATGATAAAACAGCATAAGTAATTTCTTGGGTCCCAGGAAAGGAAGGCTTTGTGCTGATGAACCCTTTATTTTGGGTTAAAAAAAAGCATTCTGCAAGATCTTTCTGATCTGCGAGAGCCAGTGACCCACTGAAAGTAGAAATGATCCTACTCTGCTTAGATTCCTGGGTAAAATGAAAAAAACATCTGCTCTCATGTACTGCAGGCATCATAAATAGATCACAGAACAGCTAGAGATGGCTATTACAAAACTTTAACAGAAAAATCCAAATAGTCTATAAAATCATTACTTCCCAAAATGCACTTACTCACTTTAGGTCACACATACAGGTCATACCAAGCAGCCATGACATCTCTATCCCCAACAGAGGATTTGCTCTGTTAAAATTAATGGCAATTAATATGAACTTTCTTGAATATCCTATGGTAATTTATTTTAATTACTTATAATGCACATTAATAAATATAACTACAGAACAGTAACAGCAAATCAGTAATCTCAGAGAAGAGCGTCTTGGAATACCTAACAGTATAGCTTTGTCTGCTACCCTTTTTAGTCATGGTTTAAGTGCCATGGACTTTAAACCAGACAGGTGACGTTTTATGCACTGACTAGAAGGCCTAATGTCACCACACTGTCAGGTGTTGAAGCAGTGTCATTGTTCTGGCTAGCTCAGCTTTGTGTGTAACTTTACCAGTCGTGATGCATTCAGATATGCCCATCAGTTATTGGATAACTATAACGCACTTTTTTATTTCACAGTTTGTATATCCTTTCCTTAGAAAGGTAAGCTTCTTTATAGGATCATAGGATCATAGCTGGTTGCTAGGCTATTGGCCCTGAGACCCTTATAAGCCTAGCCAGGAGTTTAGCCCATGTTGAGACAAGTCAGCACCTGATGCCCCTGTCCAGCAGGAACATGGGTGGAATCCCAGGAGTATATTTTCTGTTTCCCATCCAGTTATCCAGATTGTGCTTAAAAAGAGGTAAAGAGGTACTCTGCTTGATGAGGAGACAGAGTCTATTCCATAGATGGGGAAGTCTCTGGGACAAAAATCTGTAACAAGTCTTGTTGATGTCACAGACCAGGTTGAGGCCACCCGTGCGGGTTTACTCAAGTGGAACTTGACTTGCAGATATGCAGCAGTCGCATCAAGTTGTGGTCCGTGAACGCCTTGTATGCCAGACAGAGGTCACCTCTGAGGAGTCTGTATGAAACCAAGTAGGGGGATAGGGCTTTTAGCCCATCTGTGTATGGTAGATGTTTGAGGCCCTGGATTCTCCTGGTGAGGAACTGCTGTGGTCTCTCCAGCTGCTGCATGTGCTTTGTGAGGTACATGCTGAAGGGGGCATTGCACTCAATAATTGGCCTTATAAGGGAAAAATACAGGGAGGTTATGACCTCTTTGTCCCTGGATGAGATACCCTTACTTATAAGGTGGGCCATGTAGAAAGCTTTCCATACAACGGAAGCAACATGGTGGTCAAAAGTCAGGTTGCTATCAACCTGGGTGCCCAAATCCCTCACAACTGATTGACTGCTTAGGATGTTGTTATTAATGTGATAATTTGTGAAGACATCACTCTCCCCAAAGGGGATGATGATGCATTTTTTGGAATTCAGCTTGAGGCCATGTTTTTGGCACCAGTCATTTGTCTGAGTGAGACCCTCTTGGAGGATGTCCACATCACTATGTTAGAAAGGGGAAGTTCTGGTGATTGCATGAGGCATAGCCCTGCAAATTTCTAGGAACTTGAGAATGAATGGTATCAAAAGCACTCTCTATCACTCTATGGCAAGATCAAGAACACAATCTAGCAGTTAGCACAGTAGATTAAGGCTATGAGCTTTTAACTTGTTTCTTACCGTGCTTCATGGTTTAAATCCCTAGGCTTCCATTTGTCTACTGTGTGGCTCTAATCTAGCCATTTTACATTGCTGTCAGGCTGAATCTGAAAAAAGTCCATATGCATCAATGCTCCAACCCTGATAGCAAATACATGAAAAAATATAAGAATTTAGACTGGCAGTTAGTGCAAAGGGGTAAGACTATGAGCTGTTAAAGAAGCAAGCATAGCATTTAATTACATAGGTCTTCATTTGCCTGTGTAACAGATAACAAATGGAGGTCCATTGTCAGTTACAAATACCTGTGCACTCCCTTTCTGACTGAAAGCAGATTTTAGGATAGTACTAACAGTATCTGTTGTAATTTTTGCCACTTATGGACATTTGGAATAGTAATCCAGTGATGTAACAGCAAACTTATAGTCAATTTGTCCAGTGTAGAAGAGGCTTGACACTGCCTTTGGCAGATTTCTACCAAGGACCATCTGGATATGGTACAGGAGTTAGTGGAGCAAATGATACTCTGGTCTTCTTGTTAAGTTGGTATGTTACGTGCATGACAGTAGCAGATTATACTAAAGAATCATTTTTTGCTAGCAGGACTCACAGTCACTGTTTGGTTTACACAATGCTAAAACTGATTAAACTAACCTTTTCTGAGTGTAAAGTAACTGGTATCAACAGTCTAGGATTTTCTCATAAGTGCAATAAACAGTAAGTTCACTTTTTACCTGAAATTACAGGGACATGTCAGAATTAGTGAACTTCTTTAAAACAAACACAGATACATGGTACAGCTCATGGTTTATATCAGCCATACAGACAGCACTTAAGACAAGTGAAACTGACATGGGGCAGCCACCATCTCCAGTTCTGTATCCAGATTACTGGTGGACTTATTACGCAGTGGAAGCTGAGATAAGCTTTCGGCTCATGATTGTACATGCCACATCTGTACATCATCATGATAAAAACTGAGACGTCTGGTGGAGCACTGAGCTCGTCTAAGAGAGTCTCATGCCAAACATTTGGTTACTAGGAGTGCAGAAAAGCCTTGATGATCAGTCCTCAGTTTAATTTTGCACCCCACAGGAATGTCTTCCATTTTTCCATGTTCTAAATGTCTAAAAGTCCTCATATTCCATAACTGAGGACTTTGGTTTGGTAATCATCAGTGTACATATGAAGAAAAGATTACTGTTCTCTGTGTGTTATTAAGGTGGAACACCCATAATCCCATTTTAAGAATTATCTGTTGACACAATAGTACACACTGCAGGGTCAAACAGCACCACATCCAAGCTCTATGTAAGTTTCTTGAATTCCCGAAAACAGCAATGTGCTTTCTCAGTTCACTTGAAAGTGGAAAGGGCAAAGCCAGAGGAAACTCTAGTGGAGGTCTGTAGTGGTCCTGACATGCAAATCAGTTGTCCAACCTGGGTAAAGGGGTGAAAGATTAATTAAACCATTTAGTAGCCGGTTCCCTGTGAAGTTTCCCTCAGGATTGCTGGCACTCGGCAGAAACAGTTTTATCTGGTAAAGTGAATGATTAGAGGTCTTGGGGCTGAAACAATCTCAATCTATTCTCAAGTTTAAATGGGTAAAAAGCCCCACCCCAACTCGCTGGCTTGGAGCCAGGCGTGGAATGTAAGTACCCAGTAGGCCACTTTTGGTAAGCAGAACTAACTCTGCGGAATGAACTGAATGCCGGGTTAAGGCACCCAATGCTGATGCTCATCAGACCCCAGAA